>NW_009939610.1:0-73135 GCF_000696875.1 Nestor notabilis | reverse complement strand
TATTATTATTACTACTATTATTATTATATTTTACTTTAGTTCCTATCTCAAACTGTAGGCTTTACCTTCGTCCAATCCTCCTCCCCAACCCACCGGGGGTGAGGGGTAAGCAAGCAGCTGCGTGGTGCTCAGTTGCAGGCTGAGGTTAAACCACAACAGTCCCTATGCCATTCATATGATTGCAGTAGACATAATGCTTGTTGCTGGAGTTTGAGTCCCTCTCCTTGTCCTTCGAGCCACAGTGCAGGGTTCTCTGGTATGGAATATCCCTTTGGATATTAAGAAAACCAGCTAAAACTAGGATGTCTTAAAAACTGTTGAACTACTGTATGTCCTTTTATTGTCTCCTCCCTTTCCTTTTCTTCTCCTTGCCCTCCACTCCTGTGTGTGGACCAGTGAGGCGGGAGATGCCAGGGATGTCAGCAGGCACAAAGACATTCCTGGACCAAACATTTCCTGGCTTATGCCAAAACTGAGACCAAAGTAGGGGAAACCTCAAGTACTCACTAAAGAACACTGAGTTTACACGGGTCTTACTAACTTTTTTTCCCCTTCAACAGTGCTGCTACTGCTAGAAAGACATTTAAGATTTACTTGTCCCACAAAAGTCCGTGTATTGGTCCAAGCAGAAGTTTCTGACCAAAGCAACTCCGTTTTAAAGTGAAGTTTCCTCATCCAGACAGCTCTACTGGGAATATTACAAAATACTGTAATCCTATGATCCCATTAATTAAAGAAAAAGTAGCTGCACAAGTACTGAAAGGTTTCACCCTCAGCTAAAGTACAAAGGTACTTACTGGATATCAGCGGTCTAGAACTTCTACCATTAGTTTCCAGTTAACTAATTGACATCGGTTTCTATGAAAACCTAAATCCCCCAATGAAATCAGAAGTGTAACATATCAGCAACCAAAAGCTGAAACTGGTACCTGCTCTCTTTCATGGGCCTACATGAGATTGTAAAGAATATGAAAATATGGTTGTTCTTTGAATATTCTTACTTAGTGGTAAGTGCCTGCGAAAATACCTGGGATCTGGGTAACTCCCAAAAGATCCAAAAGCACATATAGACTATGACAGAAGGGAATTCAAAGCCCCATGTTTGGAAACAGGTTTTTACGTACACAAACATTCATGTACAGAACATCAGAATATGTTGGAATGTCCCAGGGCTGTATGGTACCCCGAATAGAAAGGCAGTCCTTTGATGGGCTAAAATCTGCTACTGCTCTAAAGAGATTACCCTGGAAACTAGTATTTCATCTTGATTAAAGGCTAGAATTTCACCACAGGTTTCGCCATAGCCAAGGCTTACTCACAGGTTGTCACTATTCAGAGTTACTCACTGTTTCAGATGTTTCAAGGTGCATTCCTGTGCTGCTGTTAATACGTGCACACTGGCTCAGAGAACGTGTCTGTCACAGCAGACACGGGTTCTGACACACAGCTGTACACACTCCTCCTGCCACTGAGATCATTCACCCTGAGATTCTCAGGCTCTGCGCACAGGGCTGAAACACTCAAATCGAGACTCATCAGTGGCTCTCCCTTCCTAACAAATGCTTTAAAGGCACCCAGTGACCTAGTTTAAACTTAAACCTCATATTCCACATAGATCAAACGTGAAAGTGAACTTGCATAAATCTCCAAGTGCGACACGTCTAAGACAGCTTTCAGGGCGAAGAGGGACAAAAATAGAAAAGCCTCATTATATGCCTAACAACAAGGTAGAAAATATGTAGATTAAGCTTATGCCTGATGGGAAAAGAGAAGGGAGAAGGGGGTGGGTGTGCTGAAGCTAGTTTGAAGCCTGTGACACCAGAGTAAATGCAAAAGGTTTGTTTATCAGGATCTGCAATTCTCTAGGAGAGCTGGGGGACTGGGGAAGGAACGGCAGAGAGAGGTTTGTTTTAAACACAAACTGGATCGGGTGCCTGACGCTTTAAGGTTGGGCGTGGGGGAGACGGGTCTGCAGCAGCTCAGAGAAGAAAGTGTTTCAGGCAATTGGTGATTAATTGTGCTCTGCTATGCCACATCTCTTTCTATTAAACCTCAGATAGCCAAATTCATTTCCTAATTGTTTTTGTGTTTCTCAGTCTTCCTTTTGCCTTGCATCGGAGTAGGCAATTTCTACACCATCAATATCTCATTAAGGGGCCTGGGAAGTGAAATGCCTTGTTTTGTTTTTAATTCTGTTTTCCAGGCTTTTTGCTACATTTTATGACATGGCATTTTTTGTTTGCTTGTTGCGGTCCATTTATTCTCTGGCATTCCCTTTCCCCAGGTTATAGCTTTATTTGTTTCTTCGCCTGTTGGCACTTGAGGTGTATGTAAATTATTCTTACATGCTTCGCCATCACTACCTATTGCTCTTCATTTCCCCTAATGACATTCTCATCTGAATGCTAGTGCCTGCTCGGGTTGTACACGTGTAGAAAACAACTTTAACTCATCCGTGAGGTCTTTTATTCTCCCCTCCGCCCCTCTTTCCTTTTGCCATTTGCTTCAGACTTGTACTCATGAGGTAAGGAATACAGCTGCATGCCTTCTGCCTAGGGCAAAATCCTGCTGCCACTAGTGTAAGTAGCAGCTCAGAGGAAAAAGGAAGGGCATTCACACAAATAGCTAATCAAAGGGTTTTTAATGATACTCATTAGGAAAGAAATTCATTAACAAGCCAGCACATGGAACATTCCCTGAAGGGAGAGTGATGTTACTGGTCACATCAAAGTCCCTACCTGACTAAGACCTTTATTGCTGTTTATAGTAAGGCCAAGTTAGCAGCAGAATCAGTCGCATTCAGTTCCTGATAAGGAAAAAGTCAACAAAGCACCGTCATTGAAACCGGATCAATTCTGTTTTCCTAATAAGAATGGCTTTTCAGCTCTGCACAGGGATGTGTAGTTCAGACCCACCACTGATGCTACCAAGTGCATACAATTACACATTTCCTGCCCTTCATTCTCTCCCTTGCTCTTTCTCTCTCCTTTTATTTGGGTACCTCTGACTATGCCCAAATTGGTGCCCATGGCAGGGGTGCAGCTCACAGAATGGCAAACCTCAAGTGGGTGGATGCCAAAGGCATCCTCATCACAAGGTGCAATGGGGAGCCACCCTAAGGCCTTGGCCAATCATTCACCCGGACAAGGCACCCATCCGGGCACACCAGAGCTTACACCCACTACTCAGGACAGCCACAGCCTCTGAGCACCAGAGACATTTCCAACTTGCAGGCATGTAACTGCTTTTATTTTTTCACGCTCACACCGTTACTTACCTATAAAAGGGACTTTGTATTTTTCTGCCAACTCATTCCTAGAGATAAGTATTGGTATCTTGGGATGCTCATTTGCTCTGTAAAAATCAGGTTTTTAACTAGGCTGAACCAGGAATCTCACTTTTACTGCACTGCCCTGATACAGTAGAGCTCAGTTATTAGAACAAATTGGAGCAAGCCGCTTCCTGGTTGTTATACCCACGTAATTACTACAGCCTGATACATGAAACCATGCTTCACTCTTATGCTTGAAGGCGAGATCTCCATTTTGCAAGGACAGAGCAAGTTCTATTATGCATTTTGCTGCCAAAGGAGGTCAATTAAGTTTAATTGGTTCTAATTAGCACTTGCTCAAGCTGTTATATTCTTTACCTGCATCCGAGTGGCTCTCCAAGTGCTGCACAATGGATTCCTGCTTTTGAACACAAAGGAGAATTACTAATGGCATCCTTGAAGGCAAAAGATGCACTGATCAGCATAAACGGGGAACACATATCAGCACAAATAGCAGCAGGCCTTTTTAGAGAAAAAGAAAATACACAAAACCCAAAAAAACAAAACCAGAAACATTTCATCCCCATCTGGCTTTGATCAATTGAACTGAATGCAACCCTGCACCTTATTGTTTAAAGTTGTAACATGGAAAGTACACAAATGTAATTGTTCTCTGCCATAACTTCTTTGCAGCTGGAAGATAAATACTAGAGAATGGAGCAGGGGGGGAGAGTGCAGCAGCTCTGAAAAAATAAATAGATCATTTCAATGGTAACTAGGACAAAACACCAAAAAAAGGGGGGGAAAAGGTCCTTGAACATGTGCATTTGAAATGCTTTGTTTTCTAGAATTTTTGAGGATTGCTTTTGAAAGCATTGTGTTTGACAGGTTCGGGGCTTTGGTGGTTTGCTGGTTTGGTGGGTTTCCTTCTGCTGCAGAAAGAGGAACAACCACACCTGCCTAAATGTCAGCATAAGCCATTTCAGTCCTCAGCATGTGGTGAGAAGCCGGCGCAGAGCTCAGGGTGGTCTACAACAGACTGAACGAGGACGCGTACGCCAGCAGGGATGCTGCGATGCTGAGGTGCGCTCTACAGACTTGTTTTCTGCTGGGGTCTTCCTTCATGTAGCTGGACAGTTAAACAAAGGCAAGGCTAAACCCAAACCAGTCCTCGTGTCACCACTAGAGCTCAGAGCTAGCTCTCCCCAGATGCCCAGTCACAGCACGTAAGCATGGCCCTACATCTCTCCTGGGTCCTACGAGATGTCTCCAAGTCACAAGTGTTATTTTGGGTGGAGAAGCGGTTAGCAGGGCCTGAAACAAAAGGAGGGAACGAGCTAGAAACAGCAAAGCAGGTATTTGGGACCACTGCTCCACTGTATTCCCTTGTCCCCTCTTAACTAATAGGGTATATGTTCAGCCACTCAAAGCATGCAGAGCATTATGTGCCCCCCAGCATCACTGTGCCTCTTCCTCTCTTGGACCCCTGTCCCATGCCAGGCACCCCAAATCCATGGGATAGCAGCAGCACTGAGTACACAGACCACAGCAGGACAGCATGGAAACATGGACAGGGAAAGGTGGTCCCAAAACATGAAACCTGCCTGCCTACGTGGTCCCAGTGTGAACCACGACAGTGCCTAACTCACTAGAGATGTTCCCTGCCTTGTAAAACTCCATCCTCTGTGTAAAACTCCTGCCTCTACACACCTGAAGCCTCACAAGGAACCTAGAAAGGGACCCACTGAAACCTGCTGAGCCTGAAGCCACGTGTCCTTCCACGTGGAGACTGCTGGGGCATGAGCAGCCAGGGCTGAGGGCTCATACATGGGCCCTGACCATACACCATTAACCACACATTCAAAATAAAGTACCAGATTTAGTGTTCCGAGGATCCAGGCCTCCTATGGACTTTGGATCATTTACTTTGGTACGGAAACTAAAAGTAATGAAACTTATATGTATTATCAACAGTTCAGAATTACATGTGAAACTAGGGGACTTAGATGACTCTAAGGCAGTGTATGTGTTCCTTTCTTTAGTACTAGTCTTTGCCATCTTTCCTGCTATTCAAATGTACTTCCTAAATGAACTAAATCACTGCCCATGTGATTTTCAAAAGTAATTCATTTTTAGCTAACGTGTTCCAGATGGATGGAACACAAAACGTGCTAAAATAGTAAACATGAAATTAAAAATCCTCCCCTCAGCAGAAAAACATCCCCCCCATACTTACAAAAGAAGGACGACTTTTTGCTTTCTAGTTCCCCTGCTAAACTTCCACAAGGCCAGTAACCATAAGAACCTCAAACTGCATAAACCATAGAAAAGCCAAAGGAGCTACCTGTATTATTGTTAAAAAGTTCCTGCCAAAATCTCCCCCATCCCAATTACCTTTCCTTTCCTCTGTCAGCTGTGAGGACTCTTCCTCAGCCTTAACTCACACCTTTTCTCCCGGCTGGCAATGCATGGGCTGAAGCAAGCACGAACCAGCGTATCATTATTGCAGACCCATGTCTCCCTTCTGCACTGGCATGTAGTTAAACCAACGTTAAACCACTCCATACTCCTTTTCTTTTGTTCCTTTCCCACGGAACTGTGTTTACAGTGTTTCTGTTGTATTTTCTGTCACCCAAGAAGACCCTGTTGGGTGACAATCAAAAGTTATTCAAAGGGTTTACTGACTTGCATAAGGACTTGAGAAATAATAAATAACAAAAAAGAAATGTCTGTTGTTTGCATCACTGAAACGGCTGCCCATACAGCAATACACCACTGAAGCACATGGAACAATTCGCTGTTCATCCTTCACCCCTCCTTCAGTTCAAATTGAGCATATATCCAATGCAAAGATTGAGAAAAATTGACCTAGCTCCTGTCTGTATATTCTGGGGACATTCTGCACTGGGTTGGCAGTAGCTCCACCAGTACAAAACCCCAAGTCCGAGGGTTCAGACCTGCTGAAGACAGGTTTTACGCATCCACTGTTTTATGAGCTTTAAGTGCAGCAAGCTATGCACTTGCAGCCCTTGCTATACATTGAGATAGTATGTCTCCAAACAGAGGATGTATCACCAGAATAGCTGTATCAATGCAATTACACTGATACAACTATTCCCAATATAGACAGGGCCTTAAACAGAAATGCCTGTGACAGGCAGTGTTTACCACTGGCCTATTTACAAAACAGCTCTCAGCTTGGTTCAAAAACCAGCGTATAAAATGTTCCTTGTTACCTGTAAGTGGACAGTGATGATTATAGCTCAGTCTATGTTATTATTGCCTGATTTTCCCAGTTTGGGTTTTCACATATTGACTCCTTACTCAAGGTCTTTTAACATAGATTTGAAATGTGAATATGTTTTATTTTTTCCCCAGTAAATATACAATACACACTTCAACAGTACTATTAACCAACTTTTTATGCCAATTAAACTCCGCTGCACTAACAATACCAATGAAACACATTAAGAGGTCATACTTTTTCGTGAACAAACTGTAGCCAATAAACAGTTTTTTTAAAAATAACAAATTGAAAACCAATTCTAAGTGCTGCCACAACATCCCTTCTCTTTAAACACATTATTCACAATAAATGTTTTCAATTCTTTTAAAAAAAGAAGAATACTTCTTTTAAAATAGTAAATTAAATGGCATATTTTAAAAAATATGTACTGTGGTTCATTGGAAGTACACTGTATAGAAAAGAGAGAGAGAGAAAAAAAAAGAAGAGACATCACCTGTAAGATAATGGAGACACTTTGCGATACACAACACCACCTTATGTAATATTGTAAGCAAATTATTAATGAACAAAAATGTACAGAAGCAGATGGACAAGTTAGTGAATATCATGGTACTGCACAGCTTTAATACTGACACACATTTACTTTCCAGTGGAAGAGATAAAACACGTATTTGAAAGTAATTGGGATGGCTTTATCGAAGTCTAATGATACTGAATTTCGACTAGAATATAGTGAGTAAGGTGTTCCACCAAAGCTCAGCACAAGCTTTCGAATTAAAAGCAAAAGAAATCTACCAGTGACTGAGTTACACATTTTCCAGAGTATTAAATTTGAATTGTACCCTGAATAGTCTTCGCTTCATATGATAATACCAAAACAAAAAACCATACATATGTAAATATGATGCCTTCTTTATCTTGCTAGAACATTTTTGCACATTTTTAAGTAATGGTTTTCACTATAATGTTTTAACAAGCAGGAAAACGACATATATTCGTTGGTCACATATATAAATAAATGCATACATTTTTTTCTCAACTTTTTTGGTTTGTAACCTGCTAAATAAGAGTCTTGACCTTAAGGAAGTTAACTAGCATTTTGTTAATATTCAATAGTGCTGAGTTACAGTTGATGGCTGTAGTGTTTTATCTTATCATGGAACAAGTTAATGAAATGAAAAGCAACACATATTTAGCATTGTAATTTACTTTTCTAAAATTCTGTCATTACTAAAAGTGTTCTTAATACTGGTGAGCTCCAAGGCAATATATAAAACAACATAGACTGGTTATAGGAAAAGGGTATTCAAATGGCAACTTGTTTTCATGGTCAGATATAACTAACAGAAACAAGCTGTAGGATGCGATATTTAAATTAAGCATCAAATGAGTGGACTATCCACATACAATATTCTAAGAAAAGCTTGAGAATTGACTCACTGAGATTTGAGAGGTACAGAAGGTTTGGACAAAGTCATGAAAATTAATGAAGAGACAGGATGCTGTCATTAATGTCCACTTACAGAGTCTGGTTTATTCAAAAAACGTATAAACATGCGCTATTTCCTCACCATAGTAGGGTTTGAAGCCACTCACTAAACACAGGTCAAAGATTTTCTTTGCTTATATCTAACTTTTTGGATGTATTGTATTGCCAGGAACGTACTCAAATGCAAGCCGAAAATAATTTGACCATTGCTTTCCTTCTAAACTCTAAACATTTTACGATGAATTTAGTGGATCCAGCTTCAGCTTTTGCAGACTTCAGGTAATAGAATACAAAGGTTTGTTTAGACTGCGTCAAAACAATTAATGTCATGAATTTCAGTGGTGCAGCTCTATCCTCTATTGTACTGTACATGTATTGGAAAGATGAAATAAGATACTCTGACACTTCAATTTTTTTTGGAAGCAGCCTGAATACATCTTAATAATAAATTGCATCCTTAACTACTTACTAGGTATTCCTTGGGTTTATATTGTTTGTTTCTCCTGGGAAATCTCTGTCTTATATTTGGGGTTGAAGAAATTAATGGTACTAATTCTTTTAAAACTGCAATATAAAAACAGCTTTAGTGAAACACCTTAAGTTCTTTTGTTTGTAGCAAGGTTTTACTTAGTGGCATGGGATGGCTAAAAACAGATACTAAGGGCATCATTCTAGTGAAAGGGTCTAGGCCATCTCATGCTACCTTTAATTTTCATGTTCACTCTTTAATCTCACGCTACCAACTTCTGACCCCTTCTTAAATAGGAAGAGCAACTATGTTGCTTGCTTTTAAAAGATTTAAATCTGCCTCTGATGTCTCCACTGACATCAGTTTTGCCTGTCACTTTCTCATTTCTACACCCCAATGGAAACCCACCTAACATACTCCTTTACATCCAGCATTATCCAAAGTAGCTTACAGTACGTAAACCTTCTTCACACATTCAGTCTTTTTTTTTCTTCATGTCATGAGGAGTAGAGTTTTGTGCTTATCACCAAATAAAATTGCAGTGCAAACTTTAAACATAAAAGTTACACAATTAAAAGTTAATATATGGCACCACAGCCTATTAATTCACATATAGTACAACAGACCAGTAAAAACAGACATGAATATGAACATAGCTAAAAAGAAGGTGAGCTTGCATAGCAATGCAACAAAAGAAATTATATACAGAAGGAAATTCTTTTCATCCTGGAGGGTGATTTTTTTTTCCTTTCTTTTTTTATATACTCCTGACAAGGAATAGTTTAAGGTGGATGGTGTATTAAAGAGAAGAACACAAGTAAAATATCTGTGGGATATGTGTGGCTGTGTGTCTTTACATTGCATTTACAGTTCTTTTAATAGTACATAAATAAAGAAAATGTTCATTGCACTGTTTAGTGTCATCACTTCCATGAGTTCAGACCTGATGGTCCATCAGAGCAGCTTGCAATGTGTCTTCTCAACTACTCTATAGAGAGAAACAGAAAGAAAGAGGTTGTAATGAGGAGGAAAAAAAACAACAAACCAAAACCAAGCAAGAAAACAACAAAAGCCAAAGCCTATGGCAATATTACTGAAGCACAGGATGAATATTTATTAGGCTGGGAGAAGAGAGTTAATTGCTTCTAAGATGAAAAGCGATGGATGCTAAAATTCAGCACTTACCAACGCCATATCTGAGACAGCACCTTTCAGGGTTTGGGGATCACCACCAGCTCTCTTATGAGTTACTGGGCAGTAACTGTCAGGAAGTACTGAGGCTTTGACTTCAGCAAATAAGAAGCAGACATGCCACCAGCTACATTGCTTTTAGTAATAAACATGCCAGTATGCCTGAGCTACCTGGGGGGGGTGTGGGGGGTGTGCTACTTCAAACAATAGAGTCAAACATATGGCATCTGGTGCGACCATCACATACACAGCATTAACATGGCTTTATGCAAGGTTTAACAGATACTGAATGATAATAGAAAAAAGTCTGGAAAACAACTCCCTGGCCTGGGAAGCTGAAGAAAGAGTTGGGATAAACAACTAAAAAACTGGGCTAGAGCGCTGACAAAACAGGACCTTCATCTAAGGTTAAAAAGATCAGAATACTGCCCGTCGAGGAAGCATCACAAGCTTGCCACCATGCGCAGCAAATTCAACACCCTTTTCATTCACTCCTCTGAGAAAAATTGCCAAAGAAAAGCATACTACGCTTTGCCCAGAATATTGTCAATTACTAGGCTTTCTTTTCAATTTTCCCAGTGTTACACTAGCATTACACACTGGAAGGTGTACCAGGAAGGTAACGCTGGCATGGCTTACACAGATTTGAAATAGTCCAACCCAAGAACAGAAGAACTTCATTTGTTTGTCACCACAGACAAACACCTCAAGAAGTTCTGTGTAAATTTGAATCTGATAATCACACTCAACTTCCTCCTCTCTTCACAACGGATTTATAACTATTCTCTTTTTGCCTATTTGCGAGTTTGGACTGTAGCTAGAGATAAACTTACATAATTCACCAGTAAACTGTCCTTGACTGTTTGATCCCACATAGCCTACATCGAGAAGGTCACTGGCATTGCGTTGGTGACCTCCTCGCAAGACTTCACCTTTTCTAGGTCCGGTCGATCCTTTAGAAGAAGCTGTTCCTGAAGAGCTGTGGCCACCAGGGGATGGGAAGTTGGGTTTACTATATGGTACGAGTGCCTCTTCTAGAAAAGAACAGAAAACAAAATAAATTCCTATAAACAGGAATAAACAAACTAGTCTTATATGGACATCATATATTCCTGCCCTCAGATATCTTGTCTTGCTTTATAGCATGGCACTTTTACCTAAGAGAATACACAACTCAATATTGTATCTCACATACAAAGAAATCAGTACGAATTTAATCTTGCTTTCATGTAATCTCCTAAGTTAGTTTGTATTAATTATAGAAAGTCTAGATTTATTATGAAGTAATAGATTATGAATCATAGCTACTTTAATAAAAATAGATGCACGTACAATTTCCAAAACAATGCAGCTATGATTGGATTTTCGCTTTCAGCCGACACAAATGTGCTTTTTCCTTTTCTTCAGCTTAAATTATGGTAACCTCAGTCAATTTGGATAAAGAACTACAATATCAGCTAACTTAATTAGCTTTCAGCAGCTCAGTAATTTCTTACAATGCAAAGTACACTGAAGATTTTTTTAACTGGTTGTGAATTACACGGGAAAATATACTATATATAGCATTAGAAGTTGTAATATTTGGGGTGAGCAAATCTTCCTGAAGCTTGTTTCATGTTCCATTGGAAGCAAAAGGCTTATTTTTGCTCACTTGGATTCTTCCTCTGCGAAGACCTGTAATAATGAACTGCTCACAAGAGCAGGATTAATACCAATAAAGGATTGTATGCCTTCATACAGCATGAAGTAAATCAAGCCATCACATCTGATTAGAGTTTCCAGGAGATAATGTTGAAATAATCCTAACTTAAGAAGCAAAACAGCAGCACTGATTTAACACTGAAATAGAAGCACTGTTTTATTTCTTTGCTGTGTATGATCCACTTTTTCTTCCTCAGAAGCTGAAGAAAGAGACCTTGCTAAATATAGTTTGATTCAAGAAAGAATATGAATATATGTGCTTAACCTCAGACACAGGAATTGTCCCTTCTGAAATCAGTGGAATATCTCCTGCTTGAATCTTACATTTGTACAGTGAATCTGGACTGAAAGGGGTTTCTTTATTTTGCTTTTCCCATTGTCTTCTCTCCTAAAAAGCCTGATGAGGGGAAACAGACTTTCTTTGACAGAGGGCAGGAACACAGGAGAAAAAGTGGGTGGGGATGGCTGGAAATAAAGAGGAGATAAAAATGCTTTTATTCACAGTCGTGGAGCCTTTGCAAAGGTGCAGCAGAGGCACAAGGGATTTTCTTCTTTGTGCCCACTGCCACAGCTGAGCAGGACATGGGAATTCCTCATGCGATCTGCTATTGAACAGAACCCAATTGTAAGGTAAAGCTGTTGCAGAAGAGGGCAGGCTGCTGATTCTCATTCTCAGCCCAAGTATCTCCCTCTAGCCCTGGGCAAGGGACCAGAATATTTGCGCTGCAGGACGTAAGGGCATTTTCAGTGTTTTGTGCTGTAACTGTGTGCTGTTCTTGCTGAAACATAAAGAAACACTTAAAAGACATAGTAAAATGTCATTTAACAGCCATAGCCTCCTAAATTACGTTACTTGTTCTTTATATATCAAGCCCTAGCAATAGAATCAGATGCAAACCTGGTTTCCAAAGGCTGGCTAAAATATGGAACAGCTTGCATTAAGGCAGCAATAAAGCAAGCAGCATAAATCAGTTTAGCAGAAAGCTGGATACATTTTTAACGGATGAGGAAAGAAGTCACTAGCATTGCAAAAGAGTTTGAAAATGACATATATGGTCAATTGATTTGTTTTTCTAGTTTGTGGACTCAGGATAAGGCCTCCTTTGGGTTCAATGAAACATTGAGAAAAAACGACCTTGAATAAATACAAAGTGCATTATCATTATAGAGCATATGGTGTGTTACATTATCTGTTGTGCCCTCAGAAATAAATATAATCCATAAAATAAGCAATTGTGACATTAAATAAAGACTAAGTTTCCCACAACATTCTAGCACATGAAAGGTAGTTGTCTTAAGTCCTTAGAACGGTCTCATATTTATTGAACACTCAGAACAGAGCCCCGTGCCCAAGCCTTGCAGAGAATATGGGGAGGCTTTGCCAATGCCTTTCTCTTTGAAATACTGAGCCTCTAATTTGAAGATACAATTCTAACCCCTATGAAATCAGGGTATGTGTATGTAACAATGTTTCTATACCCCATAAGATAAGCCAAAGGCTTTTAACATTATCAAAACTATTTTAACTTGATCTAGGCACTACTTTCTTTAGAGGGGTAGCTGTGAATGTCATATTTGATGTGCTGTGACTGGGGTTCCACAGTGAAGCCGTTGGCAGGAACTCAGTGATCTTGTTTATACTGAAAGCAACCAGTGGAAACATGGTTCCCAGAATCAGGTATTTTTATTCTATTCAACTGCAAACCAAAGGTCTTGCTTTGAAAATTTCACTCACAGCATGGTCATGTCTGAATGAAGCCCCCTATGCTGCAAATAGCTATTTTCTGGAAGCTGATAGCTTGATAAATGAGAAAGTCATGTTTCAACATATTGAAAAGTAGGGCAGGATAAATCTCCAGAGATCCTTGTCGTTAAACAGCACAATTTATACCATTCAACCCCCCAGATTTAGTAATACAAACAAGCACCACATACAAAAGTAGCCTTTTTTGAATCTACCAGAGAAAAGAACACAGAGCAAGAAAGCTGTAGCACAAGAAGCTGGGATGAGAAGACAGACAGATACGAAACTCTGGCCACCCTGTGCACAAGTTTTATGAGTCCCTCAGATGGGTAAAAACATTATTTCTCCTAGGGAAATCCTTTGTCTTGCACAAAGGACATGCAATTGCTCTGGTCATCCTGAATTTGACAAGAACAAGATACCTGTAATCAATTCAGCCCTAAATTCAATGCTTGTGTATGCACTGGAAATGTCAAGATGAGGTTCTTTTTATTTAAGGACAGATAAATGCAAGTCCTGCAGGTGGGGATTTTACTACTGTATACCCTCAATGTATCACAGAATAACTGACAACTTCCATTTGCACGCTTATGAAGCAATGGAAAAGGAAGGGACTTCTTGCTAACCAGGTCAGAGAAGCAACCTTCATAATTATTTACAAAGAAATGAGATATATAAAGTATATCTGAGCTATTTTCTATGTTTGTACGTTTTGTACATTGTAATTAAAATTGCCATTTCACCAAGTACCATGAACTTCACATGCTATTTTTAAACCTCGACTTCACATCATCATTTCACAACATGAACTCACTTGTTTATGCAGCTGAAGTATTTGGGGGTTTAGTGGTACTATTATTGCTATATTTTAAAATATGAATTGTATTTAAAATATTTACATTTTAAATATGGGTAGCAATACTTCCTAGAAGGTCTATATTGAGTAAATCCTGCCCCCATGACAGGTTTGCCTGCATATTTTTTTAGGATGTCATTGGTATCAGTGTGCTAGCTTAACAAGGAGCATTAATAGTAGGATAAAGATGAATATGAGTTCCTCTAGTGTTACTTTGGGAGCTACATGAATATCTGAAGAAACAGCATAGCCCTACAAAAATCGCCACGTCTAGTATCCTTTTTTTCCTTGTTTTAATCTTCTTAATTGTCCTCTTGTATCACTAATCACCACTGGGACAGCGTGATTAGTAGGTTAAAGAAAATACCCTACTATGAGAGTAAAAGCTGAAACAGCAGCTTTTCCTTGAGGTCAGGCTGATAGAAGGAATCTGCAAGTATTATAGAACTCCAATTCCAGCTCAGCATCACCTCCTGCACCCATTTTTAGAGACTTGAAGCCCATTTAGGAAATAAAGTCAGCACTCAGCAGCGAGCAGGTCCTGTATAAAGGTGAAAACCTCCACTGTCATCTTGCTAAGCCTAAGAGATGAATGTTACTTGGTCATCCATGAATAAGTGGAAGACTGTTTTAAATACTGCTGGAAGGAATGTCAGTAGCTCAGAAGGACTGGCCTTCTTGCAGGCATGCAAAAGCAACCGCTGCCAATTTAGAAACAGGCTGCAAGAAGTAGAAAATGTGTCCCTATATGTATAAATAAATGCATCTAACAAAAAATACTCTGAAAATCTGTTTCTCCTTCCCTGCCTGCCTGAAGCTGTTCCCGTTTTTTCCAGTGCTCTGCTTGAAAACATTATTAATTGCCAAAACACTGTAAAGAACGCACCGAGTCAGGTGCTAATGAGATTTCATTGTTGCAGGAGTGAAAAATCCTTGCTAGGTGTTGCTAGCTCCCATTTCACTTTGCCTTTTCTTATTTTGCAGCCTGAGCCTCGCCAGTGCTGGCACGGAGGGGCTGGAGGTGAGCCTAGACTCCTGCCAGGCACAGAAACCCTCAGCTGAGCAGTGTCAAGGAGCCGTCTGCATTGCCTCGGCTGGTGCAGCACACACACACCTGATCCGAAGGCTTGTTTGTGTTGGGCTTTCCTGAAATCCTCTTGGCGGTCTGTAGAGCTTATCCACTCCTGGGTTTGCCGCTGCCACTCTAGTGACGTCCTAGCTTGCCGGTCCAGGGAGCTCTTTGTTTCATCTATGTTCGGAGCATGCTGCCTCTCAAGAGAGCTTCCTTTCCTCTCTGCTGAGCCTCCACGCTGGCCAGGGACTATTTGCTGCCTTAAACCCTGACCAGGGGGCGGGTCGGGTGGTGGTGGAAGATCTAAAAAACGTGAATAAGATTTAGATGAACTAATTTTTTCAATTGAAACAGAAGGTGTATTTGATGCTGAAAAGAAAAGTCCCTTGCAAATGGCATGAGTTACTTCCCTTGGTCATTGTAAAAGGAGGAAATTCCACGTTAAACAGAAATGTGCTTTTAACTTTAGCTGGTTTTTTGTTCAGGTTACTGTGCTGTTAGCTCTTTCTAACTTCCATAAAAATCAATAGATTATGAGCCCTGACTTGCACTTCTAAGCACGGGGCTTATTTTCTGTGGGGTATACTCCAGCTGGCTCTTTCAGTAACAGCAAGCAAGTAGGGCTATGGAAAACTGATCTGTGCCAGCTGACTATTTCCCCCCATCATACTGGGGATTGCTTCATCATGCCCACTTTTGAGCTTCACCTTCAGCTCGAGGTTTAAACTCAAAATCCAAGTCTACTTTAACAAAATCAATGAAATGCCACAAAAAATTTGGAGAAAAATCATTCACAAAACTACTGTCATTGGAAAAGCCTCAATACATCTGAGAAAAATGCATGTTGAAATGGAACCACCAAACAATGGGTGAGCATTTTATTCAAGTACTGTTTGAAAGGTCAGCCAAGAGCTGGAGTCTTCACAGACAAGATAATGGCCACTCAAGTTTAGCAGTCCTGCAAATATAACGGATCAAATACAATTTCAGCTGAACACTGAAAAGCACTTGCCTGGTCTCTAATAACTCCTGTGCTTTTCAAGTTTAACACTTAGGCTACGAAGATGCTTGCAGAATTGAAGATCAAGCTTCTAACCACATTTGTGGAGGCAAAAGTACATTTTGTTTATTAGTCCTTGACCCAAGGTAATTATAGAACCTGGATAACTATAATTCCAAATGTAAGATTTTCACTTAAACTTATTTGATAGTATAGAAAAGCCTCAGATTATTAAGAAACAAACCAATCAAACCAAAATAAAAATAAACAGAAAAGAGAAGCAACTTTAGTATTGTAATGAAAAATCTCTCATACTGGATAGATATATATGTAGAACACTTGTTGATAATTATGGTTCGGGGCAATTCGTAGCCCAAGTAAATCTGTGCAGCCCCACCAACTTCACTATATCTAGGTCAGTTTACACTAGATGTGGATCTGTCCTGCTTTTGAGTCTTTTATCTTACAGCATTGTGGAGGTTTATCAGGGGATTGAACTTGGCTCAACAATAGACATGGCAATGTAAACCTCTGCTTTGCCTGCAGGAAAGTCTGATGTTTATAGCTAGTGAAACTGCAGTTCATTTTAGAAATCAGTGAGGAGGCCTTTGGAGGGAATTCATTTCAAAGTCTGTATTCTGGCTTTATAAAACGCTACGCAGACTTTTTGTCACGTCCTTCCTGTTAGAGGTGGACATACCTCATACCCCATATATAGGGCAGAAATGCTTCCAAAGCGGCTGAGATGTCATTCCATCAACACTGTCTCACAGACAAATGAGGACGTGTTGGTTATTTGTGTCTATAAGGGAAAGAAGTTGTATTGGATGTTGCTCCCATACTTTTGCTCACAGCTGAAGTGCTATATCCTGGATTAAGATAACTGCCTTGTGGCTAGAACAGCCTTATAATAATCTGCCAGTGAGCTTGGTGTATGCTTTATGTTCAGCACTAATTTATTTGAGAAATTTTTAGTTATGAATATAGATGTGACCTTTCATGACAATGGCTATACATGAGTTACTGTAGATGGAAGCGGGAGGGTATGGGAGCTTGCCAATGTTAAAATTGCTTTATAGCGTTGGCTTCCAAAATGGCATTTCTTATAATTTATTTCACTGCGATCATAACCAGTTAATGTGGAGAATCACAACACTGGCATCTGCTTATGCAATCTGAAATAGAGATTACTGAAGTTGTGATTTATAAGCACTTTATGGAAATGCATTGAATCGAATAAACACAGTCATAACATGACATCTGATATTGCAATTTTGCAAGATAGAATATTTACCCTTCAATAGAAACAAAGTTTTTAAGTAGCATCATAGCAAAAAAAAGAAGAAAGAAAAGAAAGGAAGAAAAAAATTAAAATTAGTGCAGTATTAAACTTCTTAACATACAACACCCTTCTCTGGAAATTGCTATCTAATAGTTGCTATTAATTAGATACTGAGAATGAAAGAAGGTTTGTACATAAACCATACTGCATGTGGTAGAGCTAGCTGCAACTCCTCAAATTATTGTAGATTTATGCTGCTGACCTACTGTTAACACAGTTCTTGCTTTCGTCCAGTCACAAAACGGGTGTAACAATTGCTTTATGCATAGAAGCGAAATGAAAGACTGTGTCTGTAAAGTTCTTTGAGTGTTTCAGACCTGTGGGTAAGTTGAAACTAAAAATAAAACTTATCTTTTAATGAAGCTTCACACAATTCTAGAAGAGTTACAGGTACTACGGAATTAATGCAAGCTGGCTCCAGCCTGCGTACAGAAAGGCTGAACTATGTCAGACATGTCTGAGAAGATCTGTAAGAACTAGACAACTGACTAAATAGTTTGCTTTTTCACCTTCAACCTCACTCAGGTTGATGGTCAAAGTAACACCTACCTTTCCTTTTTAATTAAAGAAGCTGGAAGAGAACTTCATTTGGAAATGTGGCTTTTTATTTGCTCTACAGCTTAAATCCTGCAGTGCAAATCTTCTGCCTTTGGTAAATTACTAAATATGCTCTGTTATCTTGCCTGGGCATATATAAAGACCCCGTGTATTTGGAGTCATGAGTTTCTTCCTGCAGTTCCTCAGAGAACGGTCTTGCCTTTCCTTTCCTCTCCTCAGCCAAACATGTCCACACATGACTATGCACGTGTCTCCACACACGCTTGCAAGCATGCACATACATGATGGTTAATAGTTGGCATTTCAACTGCTAATAAAGGAGTAACAGATATCGGACAAGCTAGTAATCTCAGTCCCTAATGGGCAGACTTACTGCCACATACAGGCAAGCCAACTCTTTCCATCATGTCTAGCACTTCAGAGAAGTTCTGAAACAAGAAATTTGTGGATTCAGCAGCATTTTCAGTGAAGATATCCAGAATGTTCTCACTGATTATCACTGTAGTTCCACCTAAATGACATTTATCTTCCAGGTGCCAGACAAAACCCTCACTGAGCTGGTAACTTACAAGGCCAGTGGGATGTCATCCAGACTACCACTTGCAGCCTCTAATGGCAGGATGATCAAACTTGCAAGGCAATTTGTAAGTGCTTTGGTGAGGAGGTGATGGTCTTATTGATTTAGTAATGGAGGGATTGTGATTGAGAAGCTGTAGGACATCAGAGTGCCTGATAAGAAACAGATGGATGTTCACCCTGGGATTACTCCAGCTCTTCTTTAGAAGGCAGAACATTGGCCAAATGATTCAGACACCAGTCAAGCTTTGGCACAGACTCTCATTATTAACTGGAAAAAGCAGCAAGTTACAGAACTTACAAGTATAAGGACATTTCTTTCTACCTGTGCCAGTGATTTGTTTTCCTAGGGGTGATAATTACTGCAACATTTAATAAGCCTCTGAACCACTTTCTAGCATCAGAAGATAAGCATCTTCTCTACGGTGATCCACCTTAGCAAAGATTGATTTGTAATACGGAATAGCAAGTCAGTGGCAAAGCTAATAGAAGTCTTAAGTTCCAGTTCTCCTTTTTAACCCCTTACCATACTTCCCTTCTGTCTCCTCTTTGGTTTTTATTTGAACATCGTGCTCCGCTGAGGAAGAGCTTTTAACTTTAGTCATGCAGTTACTGTGCCACAACCTATATGACAGATTCCACTGTTCTGCAATTTGTGAATACATCGTTTCAAGGGGAAAAAAAATATTCCTTGAGCACTAGAAGAAAAAACCCTCCAATTTGCTTTTTATGGTGCAGTGTGTGTTTTGAATAAAGGTTTTCCTCATCTGAGGGATTCATAAAGTATTCCTCCTCTGTGGATTTGCTGTGTCTCTGGGGTCTTTTAGGATGCAGAAGTTAAAAACCAAGTTGCACAGCAAGACAAATATGGAGACTCAATCTAGAGTCAGTCTCTAGAGGATTCTGACCTGCGACCAGAGAAAATGAACAATCAGGCTTTTAGGGGATTTGTGTGGATCGCTGTCAAAAGTAAGCATGAAGTTGTACCCTCATATGCTTACACAGTCTGGAATCTGTGCTATGTGCTAAGCAATACAGCTCCTTAGGCCTTTTCCACTGTCCCCACATGGGTACAGTTAACAAGGAGGAAGTGTTCAGGATGTGTATGGGAAAGGGCAGAGAAAAGACATGGCTGGAGCTTACCTGGTCAATGAAAATTTAAGACAACAGATTCCCAGTATGTGATGACACTTAAACCCAGGATGCTAGGACCCAGCCAGCTTGGGAGTTTGAAGACAAACCAAGTACGTTCTCGTGATGAATCCAAGAGGAAGCAGTTGTAAGTGAATGGATTCGAGACATCTCAAAGCCAGGAGAAAATAAATAAATAGTGATGCTTCCCACTGAAACTGGGACAGCCCAGGGCCAAATGACGTGTCCTAGATTAGATCCAGAATTGCTGGATCTACCTCAGGTTCTCCTACTTCCTTTTTCTTTACTGTAGCTTAAGCACAGTGGTATCGTCTCTGTCAAGTTCACTGCAGTATTCCACACAAAGCATGCAGTGTATACTAGAGGTTCCTAAATTCATTCTGTTTACAAACACACGGGTGGCAGCAGCAATCTTTAGCTTCCTTAGCTGGCAAATGTTCTTTTGCAAATTTAGCTGTGACTCAGACTTGCTGTTACGTTTTAATGACCAAATTCAGTAAGAATTGAAGTGGAAAAGCTGTACCATTTGTGTTTGTTTGTTCCTGTGGTAAGACTGGATGAGAAAGGGTCCTCTTATTACTCCATTATTATTTACATTATAAATCTTTGGAACATACAGTAAGCACTTTAGCTAGTTTGTAACAGACAGTTCTAAGCCAAAAGTGTCCATAAGCTGTTACGGTTACTCTCTGTCTAAGAGCTGGATTGCTGAAGGAAGTAGTATATAACTGGTATTCTGACACAAATATATGAAACAAACTCCAGTAAGATCAATATTTTATAAAGAATAAATAAAAGACAATAGGAGATTCCTCTTTTAAAATAAATCTCCAAACCTGACCTCTTTCACTAATATAAAACAAGGCCAGATTTTACGATGGAGTCACTGCCTGAGGAGTCACACTTCCACCTGTCTCATCACCTGAACTGGAATCCCATTAATTTTCTGCTACCCACCTTATTGTTAAATATTTCTATAGCAATAGTACTCCAAAGCAGAAGTATTAAGGTCCCACCATACTGAGTGTACCACAAACTCACATGTACACCGAATTTGTGGCCCAAAAGGCCCACAGTTCATGGTGAGAGGATGTGTCACACAGAAGGGTTAACTGAATGAAAGATTATTGCCAGCACCACAAGCAACACCCATAATTTCCAGTTACTATTCTTACAGACATATCTATTTAATAGATCTGTGCAGCAGGGAGGCCTCTGGAATATATCCACAAGGGTAGGGCATTAATGTTTAAACCAATTCAGATCCATACGAGCGGAGTCTAAGCTACTTTAAGTGGCTTCCCCAAATAATATGGTAGTGAGAATGAGTCCCAGGGCATGACGTGTAACCCTTCGGTGGACTTTCACTTCTGGAACCTGTTCTCTAGGGTCATGGTCTGACAAACAAGGAATCTGGCAGAGCATACTGCAGAACCTTATCTGTACCCCTGATGACATTAGTGAGAGGAGAGCTCTGGTGGTTTTAGTGGCCACAGTCCACCTTGCAAGCTCTTAATACATTTTATACATGCACCTAGAGTGACAAATAGCACATTATAAATAAAACTAAACATACTCTCCACCGAATCTCTTTATTACCTGTCGAAAGAAGATAATGGAGTTGGACTTGATGATCCCTATGGATCAGCGACTACAACTCTCAAGTAAATGTTACTAGCATAAGGGAGATGTTTATACTAAAATCTAAAGTAATTTTTTTTTTTCTTAATTTTACCTTCCCCATTCACAGGAAGATTTGTCAAGGTGTACTGAGGAGATAGACTCAATGGCATCACACCCACTACCATGGTCCAGACAGCGTTATGAGAGCCACTGAGGCAGGTGGGACAGTCTAGTTCTCAGAACTGCACCACTTTAAACACTGAAAGCATGAGGAAAGTGATCACGTCTCCATCTGCGTGGCATTACAGATATCCTTAGTGGTGCCTTTAACACTGTTTTTCCATTTGCTGGCTTCTCCCTCTGATCACTTAAACACCTACAGGGGCCACGACAGAGATCAGAAGAAATGAAGGGGAGGTAGCCAGCCAGCCACCTTTCTAACCAGACCTCCTCCAACAGTTACAGGCAGCAATTGCATCCTTTGCCAAACTCAAGAAGAGGCAGACAAAGACAATGGAAGACTGAACTGATCTTGGTCATTAATAGAGCAGAATAAACATGCCTGAAATTTCCAGATGGGAAGTGGTGATCTGAGAGAAGAGGAGATGTAAAGGAAAGAAACAAAGCCACTGAGGTCAGTGGATGTCAGGAACGAAGCAGCATGGACAAGGCATGAGGCAGAATCATGAGAGAAGTGTAGAATGTATTACTTTAACTGTTGGGCAGCTGTCAAAACCAGCACAAAACAAACAATGCATTTTGGGACTAGCCCTACCTTTCTCCCTAGGAATTCATGGCATTCTGCTATTGCTTGTGGTGGCTACTTTCATATAATGTAATATTAACCACGGGCCATCTTTTTAATGTCAACTCATGTATAATTTTGGGGTAAGACACTGAGATCTGAGGAAACCTAAGAGATGCTAAGATGTTCAGAGCTGAAACGAAGAAAGGCTCCTTGAAGACTCACTTAACCAAGTTCCACAGCGCTAGCGTTGCCATGTTGCTCATATGGGAACCTGCAAACCCCACTTCACCAAGCAAAAAATGTACCATAATGTATATTCTTTAAAAGATTACTCTATATTCTCCCACTGCTTGTTGCAGGTTCTCATCAGGGACTTCACCACAACACTTACCATCTGTTATCCCCTCCCTGCGATGAGGCAAGGAGGGTTGGTCCAACCGTCCTCCCTTGTGTTTTTTAGTGGGCCTCGGCCTCTGACTCTGATTGACAGCTGCACTGGTGTTGCTGTCAGTAGAAAAAGGACTGCTTGGCCGAGGTCTCTGAGAGGAAGGATATGCTTTGCCTAAAAGAGAAAGAGAAACCAGATGAAAAAAGCAATGTTATTGCCTTGAAATGGGCTGTTCTACTAATGTCTGTTCTGAAACATTACATCAGGTCTAATTCTCAGAGGCGAGCAAGTGTCCCCTCCAGGTACCCACTAATGACAACTGCTCGAAGACACACTGCAATAAGTGAAGTGAGAAACTTGGCATTCTTTTATCTTTAACTTTTATAATTAAACTCATTCCATCTGTTGTGATAAAACTACTGTATGCCATGTAAATCCTACCTGCTCCGTGTGCTGAGCAGATGTGTTATAACAACTCCTCAGCCTTGAGAAGGGAAGGAATATAGTTCTGCAATCATATCAAATTTATCTCCTCTTGCCTTTCACCTTCACGTTTGCTGAGCTGGCTTCTCATTTTAGGGGGTCCCATATGCACTGTATATCTGGAGTAACTCCAGTGAGATAAACGTAACTGATTTTGTAAGCCATGTAGCAGTGTAGGTTTGAATGCTTAAGAGGCCTCTTTTCTCAAGGAATAAAAATGGAGGTATATTTAAATGCTAAAATGTTCACGTTGATTTTCAGTGGGTTTATATGTCAAAAAAAAAATGTATACTAAGTTTATTCCTCATATCTTTATATATGTATCTGTGTATATATATACTAATCAAGCTGCATGATTTCTCTTAAAAAAATAATCCTTGATGCTGTTCTATGGAGCAGATCATTAAAAGCATCATGCAGGAACAGCTGGAGCACAGTTTACTTACAACATTCACTTCCTCTTATTTGATGTTTTTATTCAGTTAACTATGCTTATGGATTAATAATAACTGATGAAAACTAAAGATCACCATCTTTTACCTTCCTTTTTTCATCTGTATGTCATTCCTGACAAGTATATTTTAATTACTTTAGAACTGATACTTCAAATTCTTAAATGTTTTTATACTGTCTGCTGAGGATAATGCCAGAAGGTCTGCCCTTTCAATGCTAGTTTAGGCCCAAACGGTGTAAAAGTTCATGGGAAGTGGCAACTGACCCCAAAATAGTAAGGAGTTCATTTATCTTCTGGTTAACTTGGAACAGGATCTACCCTGCCGTGAGTTTTGTCTTCCAGTAAAACCTTCTAACTGATGTGCAGCCTGAGGAGGACACTGCTCTTAGGCAGGCTTGTCTCCCAGCGGCATGTCACTGCCAGCTATCGGAGGTTGCCACGTTTGAATCCCTCATGTGGATGTTCCCTATGTCCAATTGAACTTAAACAGAAGGTATGACTTTGTGAACCTGGCTCATTTTAACTGAAATGGGTTACAGAACACTCACCCAAGTAGCTAATTCTGGAGCAGTAATAATCATTTGGGGAAAGGCTGGAAACATTAACCTCTATAGCTGGCACAGCTGCAGCCAGACAAAGACAAGTCACCAAGCCCTTGTTTCATAGATAAGGACAGAACAGCAAAATAGATATAGACAAAATATCAAAATTTCAGTTAAAAAAAGAACACTAATGCAAAGAACTTCAGACGTGAGCCTGAAATCCCACCCTAGCTCACAGCACACTGCACAGATGTTTTGCTAAAATAAACTTGCGGCATGCAAGTGCAACTAGTGAGTGCAGGACGAAGAGTCTTCACACTGATTCTCTTGACTAAAGAAATGTGCTTATTCATTCAGAATGTTGGTTTGAAAAAGAAATAGGCACCGAACATTCTCTCTTTTATACCCCCATGAAAACAAGGAAAAATAAATAGCACTGACCTAAGTCAGACATGGGGCAAACACAAATGATGTGCAGGCTCCCTAAACACATTTTTCAGTGCACCTAATAACTGATTACAGTTTCTTGTATTCGTATGCAGCCCTTCCAGTAAGAACTGCTGAGCATGTCACACTCTCTGATAGATTTCGTGTGTAAGTGAAAAGAAGAATGAATCTACTAATTCTTGGTTTAATTTCCCAATTAAGGAAAGGAAAGCTGTCTGAACTTCACGGCAAATCACACAATGGCTTCTGGAAACTGGATTCAGAACGTCTGGCAGGAGAGACACCATGCACCTAGATTTACCAGTGCCTCTTATGCTTGGCAATCAAACACACTCATGTGAGACTATCAAGTTGGACTTCTCCCTTCATATCAATGACGATATCTCACAGCTGTTTTGAAAGGCTGAAAATAACTGTCCAGACTGCAAAGGAATAGAGAATCAGGACCTTCAGAAATAATACTGCTGCTTCTCCACTACAAGACACCATTTTGCACAGTGCGGGGTTTATTGTGGTGCAGCAGGTCCATAACAGGCATGTCTGATGACCCATGCTACCCTGTAAGCACTGGGGAGTTATTCCCATCTGCCGAGGTTTCTGTGAGGAAAGGAGGGGAGGGCTATCTGTTTACACGTGGGGTTTATTTTGTTTCCGTTTTGCCTGCTGGATCACTAAGGATTAAGAAGGTAATAATCAAAAATCTCTACCACGAACGTTGGATATTTTGGATACCCTAAACTTTAGCAGTCTGTCTGAGGCATT
Organism: Nestor notabilis; assembly: GCF_000696875.1. NCBI lineage: Eukaryota > Metazoa > Chordata > Aves > Psittaciformes > Psittacidae > Nestor > Nestor notabilis. The sequence continues at coordinate 48,020 of NW_009939610.1, read as the reverse complement.
ACATGCAAGTACTTAGTTTAAGTGCATTTGTGACCTAACTAAGGTAGGAAAAATAAGTGACAGGAGGGCTCTCCTCCTTTCCTTGTACTTTCCATTTACGTAGCTACAATAAGAAATTATATTTACTTAAAAACATGTGTTTGTGTGCCCATTTACTTTTGCTACGTGTGTGTCTGTGATAAAAGCCAAATTAACTTTGGGTGAATCTGCATATTAGCTTTTACTGAGGTCAAAACCACCACCAAAATACAGTTGGGAAGGATTTGCTCCTTTCATTCAAGACTTTAGGAGACTCTTCAAGCAAAACTGTATTATAAATTACAGTTTGGCCATCATAGTAGATGAATGAAGGTCTACAGCCATTTTTGGTTTGTTTTGCTTTGCTTTTTCCAAATGATGAGACAGATTTATTCTATTTCCCACTACTGTAAGAAGCAAGTGAGAGTTTTCACTACTTTTAACGATGAAATAACTTTTAAGGGTGATCACAGTCAATGGCAAAATTCCCAGTGATTTGAGAAAAGCTGTGTCTGTCCACCCTGTACTTTGTTAGCCAAACAGGACTTTGCCATTGATTCTGTTCTTCATTCCTAATGTTCCTATAAGGCAGTGTTTGCCATGAAGTCATAGTATGTAGAAAGCCTGTGTTTCAGCTCTACCATGTGGAGACATTTCTCACAAATTTTACTGAAGGACATACTTCACACCAGACTAACAGTAAGAAATTTTAAATAATAGGAACATTATGGGACCTAAGGGCAGGAATGGGCTGAGATGGCATAACAAAAACATGACCCAGGTTCATCCTTTGCTATTAGATTTGTGGATTTAAATAATTAGTTACTTCTGCTATTTTGATAAGACAAAGCAAATGCAAATACATTAATTTTTTATAGAATATTTAAAAATAACTTACTTTTTTTTTTACAGAAATAAAACTTATGGAGCTTTAATAACATGAACTAATTTATGCTTACTTTTCAGTAATTCATTTTAGAAGACTGGCTGTTTTCAAAAGCAGTAATCACTTTACCTTTGTTGCACTTATCTTGGCAGATTCAGTTGGCATAATTTAAATTAAATTTTATCAAAATATATTAACTTATTGAATTAACTGCCTTTAAATCAGCTATTAAAAAGGCTTTTAAACAGTTTGTATTGTTAACAATAAAAGCACAACAATCCACCCCATGCTTAGAAAAACTTCACAGAAAAATACACTTTTGCAGGAAGAGATGCAACTGAAGAGCAGGGATGGAGATAATAGTTTAAATACGTTGTTCATCACCAGAGATTTTGCAAGAACCAAAATCATCAAAAGACTGCACGGGAGAATTATTAGTGATCTCTTCATCAAATTAGTAAACCGAGCATATGTCAGTAAATCTATAGCAGAGTCAGCACAGAGGGAAACTGCAGCAGATTGAAAGTGCAGATTAAAAGCTTATGCTATTCACTACTTCAAATCACTAAAACCAAAACCTAACGCAAGGTTTCGTTTAAAATATACTGATCAAAGTATCTCCATCCACCTTATTCCATGCATGTTAGACAGGTGTGAGACGCAGGTTCACTGAGAAGAGAAGAATAGGCAGAGACACCCTTCATGCAAGAAAGCATCAACTTTGAATCTACAAACCTGTTCTTGTCAGACTGGTTCCATCCAGCCTAAAACCAGCTTTATCTGCTGCTGCAACCAGTGCTTGTGCAAAACTGCCGCTGGTAAAGATCGAGTCATCTGAGGAGCTACCTACACTAGATCTATGACTAGAAAAGTTACGGTCCTCATCAGACGCAGAACCCCATCCATTTACCATTGAACCTAAAAACAAATGTAGGGGTCTAGTGAGTTGTGCACATTTGATATTTGTTTGATCATCTAAAGCTTAAAAGACCCATTTAACATGTCCTTGCTCAACAGGAAACCCAAAATTCATTTGACAGAGCTTGGTACAAAAGAGCAGCATTCAACTAAACCTTGAAGACCCACATAATACGTCCTTTCACAACAGGAAACCCGAAGTTTATCTGACAGAGCTTGGTATAAAAAAGCACTATCAAAGCTAAGTGGGATTTCATGCATAGCTTGCCCCATGTTGCTTTGATCCTGTAAACAAAATGATACATATTCTCTACAATTGCAAAGGCTCCATAATAAATTCGTTTGAAAGGTAGCAGTTTTCCCCTGGGATTGAAATGAATGTGATTATTTTTTTTATTTGAATTATTATAAATCAATATCTAGTTTGATATTTGCAAAACAAAGTCTTAATTTAGGACAGCACAAGTGTAAGTCTCAGTAGGTATAGCTGAAGTCACATATGGGCTTCAAGAGCTATCCTGAACAAGACTGGCATTATGTCATTTTCTCCAGCAAAACCTTAAAATAGATGAGCAATTTTAATGGCCTGAAGAAATCTGACCTAAAGCGGTTCACTCTATGGATTAAAGTTACTTTCTTAAAAGGTTAGAAACAATTAACATTCAAGAATGGAGCTATGTATATTTAGATTCAATACTGAGACAGTCACTAAGCCAGTGCTGGCCTCATGGTACCTTCTAGCTATGGATTACCACCACTACAGGAGAGGAAAGTGATAATATCATAAAAGTACAGTCAGAAAACCAGATACTGGAAAAAACACATGAAAGAAATATAGAAACCTTGATGTAACTGGAATGTAAAGAGCAAAACAGTGAAGGAAGGATTCCTCTTATTTGTTCTTAATTTATATTTTCTTTTATGTTTTCCAAGGCACGAAGCATCAACACGCTGCCCAGTGTGTCAGTACAACATACTTGCAAAAACTATGGCTCAGTTCAAGTCCATTTTAAAGTACTGAAATTCTGCTTCTTTTGTGGTTCCAGATGGAGTTGATGGTGTTCTGTTCTGTTCTAAAAATCATGGTTAAATGTCACAGGATAGCTCTACACTGTGAAGTGGAGCAGGAGGCAAGGAAAACTTTGCTAGCACCAAGTACCCAGCTCTGCTACAGGAAGAGGGCAGCGAGGCTGATTATTTATCAAGTCCAGCTGAAGTGCAGAGCTACCAGGCTGCTTTTGGGAGCGGAGCTGCTGCATGACATTGCATTGTGTAGACATAGAGTATTGTTCTGAAGCAGCACAAGCACCTATCCTGAAATACCTGACTTGATTTTTAACAACAGTGGCGTGCATATGTTGAAAAAGACCAGTGAACCCATGTGAACCTGCAAAGAACTGATATCCAGAGATACGAAGACACATCTGGAGAGACACATCATGGCCCTGACTTGACCAACTGAATTTATGCAGATGTTTGTGAGATGTGTAGCAGTACAGTAGCCTTTTTTTAATCCATGTCCGAGAAAGTACTATTGTGTTAAAAATTACGAACTAGTAAATCTATACTGACTTGCTTTTCAGTACCATACAGATAGGCTGATTAACTATTGGTGGTGTCAAATATTAAAATATCCTGCAAAAACAAGTCATGAGTGCAATAAATTAACACTGGAATTTAGTCAGTAGCATGCTGCAACAGCAAGCCCAAGAACAAGGGCTTATTTTGTGATGCTGCAGTGACCAAACCTTTTAATGTCAGCAAAGTGACAGGCTATAATAACAGAAGTCCATGCACTCCTAAGTTACAAGAAAAGAAACCGAAGAGGTCTGTGGAGGTCTGACAGGCAGAAAGTGTGTTAAGTGCAACAAGGAGTGACAGAGTTTGATTCTGCTTGCCAAAAGCATGCAGAAAATTGTTATTTTCCAAACAGACTCGACTTGATGCAAACAGATGTAAGGAAGCCTAGATAACAGGAAGGGAAGGCTAAAACTGAATTTCCTCTCAGAACACAGTTTCTGAACTAACAATCAAAGTGCGATAGGACTTCACAGAGAATGGAGAGTAAAAAGGCTTAGTAACAGTTACTGATGATGTATGAAAAGAGATACAACAGATAAAACACTTCATGAAGATGTAAGAAAGTGAAATGCTGTAGCTGAGGACTTTCAAACAATTGCTTATCAACATATTCTGCAAAATATGTAAGCACAAGCTGAAATGTAAAACCATAACTAGACCTACAGATATCAAAGGAGGGTACTCTGGTGCTAAAAATTTAATGTGCATCTTCCTAGTCTCAGGGCCCAAAGGTTTTGAACGGTACATTCTACTCTCTACAGCTACAGGCTGGGCGGAGAAGAGATTCAGAGCAGCCCTGCAGAGAAGGACTTGGGGGTGGTGGTGGATGAGAAACCAAACATGAGCCAGCTTCAGGGTGTGCTTGAGCCAAGAACCCAACCGTATCCTGGGCTGCATCAAAAGAAGTGTGACCAGCAGGTCAAAGGAGGTGATCCTGCCCCTCTGCTCTGCTCTTGTGAGACCTCACTTGGAGTACTGTGTCCAGTTCTGGTGTCCTCAACATAAAAAGGACACGGAGCTGTTGGAGTAAGTCCAGAGGAGGCCACAAGGATGATAAGAGGGCTGGAGCACCTCCCGGATGAAGACAGGCTGAGAAAGTTGGGGCTGTTCAGCCTGGAGAAGAGAAGCTGCGTGGAGACCTCAGAGCAGCCTTCTAGTATCTGAAGGGGGCCTACAAGGATGCTGGGGAGGGACTCTTCGTTAGGGACTCTAGTGGTAGGACAAGGGGGGATGGGGTTAAACTTAAACAGGGGAAGTTTAGGGTAGATATAAGGAAGAAGTTCTTCACAGTGAGGGTGCTGAGGCACTGGAATAGGTTGCCCAAGGAAGTTGTGAATGCTCCAACCCTGGCAGTGTTCAAGGCCAGGTTGGCCAGAGCCTTGGGTGACAAGGTCTAGTGTGAGGAGTCCCTGCCCATGGCAGGGGGGTTGGAACTAGATGATGTGAAGGTCCTTTCCAACCCAAACTATTCTATGACTTCTGTGACTACACAGAGACATATAAAAACAACTAGTGTACAGAACAGGTTTTCAGTATCACAGGCACAAGACTATGGGTGTTTTAGAGGAACTTAGGTGTGAATTGCCATTTGCTCACGTTCCTCTGTCTGTTTGCTAACCAGGCACTCAGCTGTTATACAGCATACAGTACACATGATAATTTGGATGTGATTGTTTTCAGGGTATGACCAAGAACAGTGGCTACTTTTTACCTACTCTTTGAAAAGCTGGACTAAAATTCATCCAATAAAAAAAAATAATCAATGTTTAAGTATGAGATATACTAAGAATCTGCAAAAGCTGAATGTGACCAGGCAGCTAATTGTGAAATCTCTACATTATTTCTACTGCTTCCTGAGCTATTCAGTTTCCTCAATGTTTTCCTCACCAAAACTTGCAGCAGTAAAACCCTGGCTTGCTTTGCCCTCCAGAGGTGTGGACATTGGCTGGAATGCATGGGAATGCTGGAGCCCAGCCCTGGCACCTGAGGCCACCAGGCAGCTGCCTTAACGTGTAAACTGCTTGTTTAAAGGCATCCACTGGCCTCCTGTTTTCCAAATCAGATGCGCATTTGTTTCTCTCTGAACAAAGGCAGAGTCAGAGATGCTGATGTCCCTTTCAGATCAACCGTGTGTTTTGAAATGGAATGAAATAGGCTTTTAGTGTCTCCTTTACATGCAGCTCACTATGTGTTTTCCAAGAGCACATTTGAGTTTTTACACCTTCTGGCAACTGTAAATCTTACTCTTGCTGACAGCAGCAGTAAATGCTTTATGCAGAACAAAATCAACTCTGTGAAAGTTGAACTCGGCTTTCTTGCTCCATAAAATATCTCTTGGTTCTAACGCAAACAGAAAGTTGCTTTGCTCTCAGGGAAAGGTGAAGGGAAGAGAGGTGCTAGCTTCTTGTGGACTGAATACTACCGCTTTTAGTGGCATTTTGCAGGCAATAAAAATGCTATTTTTCCTTGGAAAAGTGTACTCTCAGTTTACTTAAAAAATTAAAAGATCACTTGTGAAGTAAAAGCTGCTCACTGCAACCCTAACACTTTGGAAAATTCCATTAGGTACTTCTCTGTAACAAACCTTATGTGCATGCTTAAAATTAACAAGTGATGTCACCGGGGACTTGTATGTGTATGCTTATGTGCGTTTCTTCACAAGACCAAGATAACATTAAGCCCCTGCTCCTCTGCAGGTTCTTTTGCTGGAACAGGGCTAGACTGCTGAGGTTTGTGAAGTGCGGATGAAGTCCATAGGGGCTGATGTGACTTCAGATGAAATCATTTACAGAATTCCTTTAGCCTTTGAATGGGAGGAAGACATCATCCTATTCTGGATATCTCTGACTGCTGTTGTGATTACAAAGAATGAATGTCTGCTGATTCTGGTGGAAATGACGGACTAAAAGAGGCAAAAGTCATTGTACCATTAATATATGAAAGAATAATTGAAGGGGCTGAATGCACAATATAAATATGATCACACTTCAAAAATTAGATCTGGTCTTATACTTTACATTATACTCAACATAAATGCCTGAATATTTAAATGTATACACCTGAAATAACGCTTTGGTTTTAAAAATTGTACTTTGGGGCAGGAAACACTAAACAAAGGGAGGTAAAAACCATACATACCTATTTAGCACTTCACAGGTCCAACCATAATTAATGCCCTTCATAAACATTCAATGAAAACCGAATTTATGTCACTTAGCCAAATTTATTGGTGTTTGCATTTTCAATCTTTCTAAATTTTTTTGGTTTCCATATTGCTGAAAGGCACAAAAATTTCTAGAATTTATTCAAGCTGTTAGAGAAGAAATGCACACAGAACATTAAGTAGTTGCTCAAATGTTGCTGAGCAGTAAAATACTATGATAAAGTGGCATCTTGCTGTGTCTCTATTACTTCTTCAGCACTAAAATTAATTTATGATCAGTCATCAATTCATTTACATGTCATTTTATGCTAAATCTATCGTTGCTGATGAATGCATATCCCTAGATCCATTAAGCTAGAGTAAAGTCTGTGCTTTATAATATGACCCTGCTAATTGTTGCATTACCATTTTTATGAGATACAAAAAGTAGCAGTTTCCTATTTTCTGAGCACATATTTAATCCATGAAACACATTCTTCCTATTAAATGCAATCTGTCTAACTGCTTATAAACCAGAATTTTTTGCAATAGGTATCCCTAAGCAAATCAATATAAATATTGAACTCTGCAATGGTAAAATATGGCTCATGAAAATGATTTTGTACAATTTTCAAGAATTATTCCATTTGTACTCAGACACAACGAATGAACAACTTTTATCATACAGACAGTGATCAGTGATTCTTTTAATCAAGACCAACACATGCCAAATAAGGGGTTTTCCTCCTTGCCGAGTTATACAGCCTATGGAGGTCTTTATCATTTCAGATCTATATAATTCTATTGAAAAAAAAATTGTTATCCATTTGCAGTGGTACCGTTTACAAGAATATCTCTCTGCTTATAGCAGTTTGTACCAGTTAGGTAGAAAAGGGCTTGTTCTAATTTCCATGCTAGCTAATGGGTGACTCTCTCCCCTCAGTCAAAAGGAAGGACTGAAGATAGAGCAGCTCTCTCTACCATCTTCACTGGTGGTGCTGGGGTGGGGGAGAAGATGAGGAAAGGGCAAAGAAAACCCCCACATCATAATACTGTGATCTGACAAAACCCAGTGTTTTTCGAAGTGATTTCACTAAGAAGCAAACTGATTTCTTTTACAGTCATCATATGCAATTAATTAAGTCTATTAAATATAACAGAATCTTGGTGACCATTCATGCCATAACTCTGCCCTGCAATTCATTACAAAGGCAAACATCAAACATAAGCAAAAGAAAAAAACCCACATATTTCAGTGTGTCTCCAAAAGCAAAACCAACCCTAAATAATTGTAAATTGAAAGTCAAGTGGTCACGTGGGCAGATGCTTTACAGCTGCTTTTCAGTTTGGTTTTTTATAAATCAGAATCAGTAACTCAGTATCTTAACAAACCATGCTGGGAACGAAGGAAAACTTTGGCTTCAATTTCATATTCCATCCCACAAACATTCAATTCTAAACCTCCCTCCTTGAGCTTCCTTTGCAATATCTGGAAAATGTTAAGATATAGTTACTGTGCACTTCTTTCTTTTCACTTTATTATACATGTCAACATTATGTCTCTGCCACCTGCAAAGAGAAAAGCTTAACAGCACAGATTAAATGCTTGTCTGAATTTCCAGTTAGCTGTAACTAAAAATCAAGGACCTGGAAGACAACCTGACTTTCAAACAGTTTAAATGAGCAACACTCTGTTTTCAGAAGAATTTAACAGTTTGAGCTTGGCTCACCCAGCACCAGTGCTTCCCCTCAGAGAATCCCACATTTGGCATTGGATGAAAACCTCAGTCCCAGTTCAGCCATAACGAACTGAGTACCATTTCACTTCAAGAGTGGGCATCTTCAAGTCATTGCTGAGGCATGCTAACAGTACAGGATGAGGAAGCTCGCCCTGTTGACCATACAGCATCTCTATTTGGAGGAAGTCTGGACTAAGGCATGTCAATTTAGAATTCTCACAAACATGGAACTCACAAGGTGTGCTTGAAAACGAACATTAAGATTGCTTCATCTGGGTCAGCTGTTGCCATTTGCCTCCATTATTTAATATAATGTTTAAGGCAGCGAAAACATTGCATAACAATTCCTAGGAAAATGCTGCTTAAGTCACCAAAAGCCCTGTGAAAAGAAGTACCTTATATATTGCCAGTGCAAGAAAGAACAAGTTAGTTGTTTTACAGTATTCTAAAAGCAATCAAATTAAAGAAGGGGAAGCAGCTTAGAAACCATGAATGTAATTTGTTATATACCCTCCTTAACACCAGTAAATGCAGCCTGGAAGAGGTAACAGAAGAGGAAACACACAAATTAAAACACTCTTTTGGAACAATTCACCCAAGTATAATCCACCCCTAGAAAAAAAACAATCCCAAAACAAGCCTTCAGAAAATTGAGGTTTTACCCATATAGAAACGGAGGAAACCAGAAATAGTTTTGTTATTTAGAGAGTTTGCCATTTTACAGATCATTTAGACGAACACTTCAGATGTATTTTCATAAGGCTATAGTTCTGTAATTGTTTTAAGTCAATGTGAGTGTTGGCTTTATGCTTTAAGGGTGGTCTATCATTTTGCTTCCCTTCCAGCTGCACGTTCCCTTCCTGGAGTGCCAGCAAACACCTTGCCATGCAGTGTGAACCAGATCAAGGAACAGACCCAGACAGTAATTACACAAGCGAAAGAAAAAGAAAAACCTTAATTTTCAGCTGGATGAGGTCACATCAAGATAGTGGTGGAGATGAGTGGGAATGCGTTTAGACCACCTTAAGTACACTCCTGATCTGCATTACCAGCTTCTGCCCAATTTCTTAAAAAATACACCAGGAAGTTTTTAATACTCCATAATTAAACATGATTTATAACCATTATAACAAGCTTGAATGTTATACATAAAAGGATAAATTGTAATAAGCACAGAAGTCTACAAATTGGAATGGCAATGCAGCCATTCCTTGCTTTGCACAAGCCAGGGTGGTCCGAAATATTAGGTGAAGATGCAAATGTGAAAAACATTAATTTTCTGATTTACAGATATATCAACTTTGGCATATTAATACACACCAAATGGAAAACACATAGCAACCTAGTTTTTTTTATTTATTGCTGTATTACAAGTGCAAGCATCTTACTGCATTCCTAATGGGAAGGCTTCTAAGCCAGTAGTGAGATATGCAAAAATATGCAGAATTATAGCCTGAAGGAGATTACACTAGAAATTCAAGCAAAGTGACTTAACATACTCATGCACTAATAAGTTAACCTTCTCAATTCAGGGATTTAAACTTTAACTCTATGGCCTTCAGTGGAATCTGGATTTCAAATCACAGCAGCAGAGATACAATACTTAAATCTTAATTAGATTGGCAAGCAGTCTGGCCCTAGGGTGAAAGAAAACCTGGAAAGTGGGATTAAGCTGCACACTATATAATTCAACAAGGGAAAATGAAGAAAATTATAGCTATTGATGCTCCATCACTGTCATCTTCCTGCAGTGTTTTCAGAACAGCACTGTTTAAGTGAGGGTGCAAAATCCTTGGAATTTCAAAGGTCCAGAATTTCATCCAGAAAGGGATGAAATTCAGTGGTGCTCTGCTAGTAAGTAAGTTGTACTGAGCAAGTGTCCCTTAATGGACAACTGACAACCAGTGTTCTTCTGCTGAGATCAAAGACTGAAGAAGCACCCACTAGCTTTTATGGGCTACGTACACTATGTATTTTTGGGTCCCCACTACAGCTGTACATTATGGATATGGTATATAGATACCCAAGTTCAACCTAAAGGGAAATATACCAATACTTAGAAAAAGTACATTATTTCCATATGAAATCTTTAGTTTTCAAAAAATGTCTTTTGCTGCCTATGTTTCATCACCAGCAATTCTATTCACTCAGATTCTGTGCATTAGCTTAGCATGCCTTTCTAGGTCCTCTCTGATGATCCCTGTGGTAACTTTCCAAGGCATGCAAAGGGCGAGAAGAAGTGAAGGAAGGAGTGTCAGGATAATTAAATATATCCACTGACAGAGAACAACTCCTAAATTCAGCAATACAAAGTAGGCTCAAAATACACATTTTCCTACACAAATGTTGTATTTACTCTACAAATAAATGTTGTGCTGGTCTAACTACACTTATTCTGACGTCTTTTAACTTCCCTGTGTTCATCTGTGAAAGCATTTACCCAGCAAAATATCTAAAAGTGCTTTAAGGTAACATTTTTATGCTGCTCCTGATCTATGAAATATATATTCCTAAGATGAGGTCTTCCCCCTCCATTTTATGTAGCTGGCTTGCTTCTCCAGTAGAGTGAACTTTTCATGAAAGCTAGGATATAATTGAGTTTTCTTTCAAGTTTTTAAAGCTTTTTAAAATTCATGAATTTTCTTATCATTTTGCAGCAAAGCAAAGTATTTTCAAATCCTTCTTTACCTTTACTGTTTAATATTAGCACATTTCAAATGTTACAGAAATAGAGTGGAATAAATTTTCACTTAGAAAGTGTTTGACTGTAAGGAACAAGTTGGTGTCACTGTTAACTGTGTTTGATTACCTGTCACAGAGCTGTCTAGATTGTCCATACTGGAGCCTGGAGTATGCTCTAGACCTCTTAGCGGCCTGCTGATTTCTACAGTTTCTTCTTCAATATCATCATCATCATCATCATCATCATCCGGAACATCCGTTTCCAAATCTGAAATAAGGTTTCCAGATACATATCCTAGGGGGGGAATTGGAGCCTGAGGAGGTTGTGTATTGCTTTGGATGTGCCTACACAAACAAACAGGAAAATGTCATCAGAACAGATGAGACTCTCTACCCCGTGGTCAACAGAAGATAAGCCTTTCATTAAGTCCTGAAGTACATTTACAAAACATGCTTATTAGGTCAAACTCAAGATAAGTGAGCTCAGTTATTCACCATAGCTTCCTATACCAGTGTACCTGCACACTTTCCAGTCTTAAATATTCTTGTCCTCCAGTAGGATGGGGAAGGTCAAAATTGTCCTTTCACAGATGACAAATGACATGTGTGGAGGCTATAGAAATCAGGTGGGAAGTCCAAGGAAAAGCACAAATCTGAATCCCAACCTAGCATGTAAGTTTCTCACCCAATATTCCACCTTGCAAATCACACATTGAGCCAAAATTAAATGTCACTACTTCTGCTTAAACAGACTCAGTTCCCTTAAGTAGAAGTCACCCTAAAGAGGAGGAAATGACCAATAGAAAAGCAAAAAATGACAAATCCAGTGAACCCGTTATCAGTGAGGCCTTCTTTGTTTTTGCTCTGTTCCAAGTAATTTACTTGATTTAATTGCAGCAGTGTTAGGGCACGCATGTGTGAAATTACTGCATGCAGCAATCACAATTAATAAATAAAACAAAGATAGAGAACAACCACAGGATAGCTAAATGGCCAAAGGCAAGCATGGGATGGGACTTGGAGCTTCATTCCCATGATCTGTGAGAGGCTAGAAAGGAAAAGAATCATCAGTTTTGAATGCAGCATTCTCCACAGCACTACAGGTACACAGCAAGCTGCGCCAGGGGACCCAGGCGCCACTGGCCTTGCGAAAGAGCATGTGCCATGCTTGGAATTGCTCACTTAGGCATTTGGGAATCCTTGGGCGGCTGTACGTGAGGTGGAGTGACCTGACTCGAATCAGCAGCGCTCTGGATGGGATCCAGCATTCTGCTGGTCTCTTGCTTGGACATCAGCATAACAGAAAAAATTCCAGCTGTCACCTGTTTATATTCCCGGCTCTAACACGTTTTTGATGGAAACTGTGCAGCATTATTGCCTGCACTTGATGAATGCAATCATTTTCTTTATTCAAAGAGTAGGTTTTTTCCATAACACAAATCCATTGGATCTGAGAATGTCTCGGTAAATGTTATGTACCACTGGAATCTCTCTCCACCTTGCTGTAGCTTTTAACTCATTGCTCATTCTGAAGCTTCCTTGCAGAGCAAATGCCTCCCTTCTGATATACAACCCCCTTCTGATGAGCAGTTCTTGAATACTTTCCTGCCTGGACACCCGGTTCTTAGCTATGCAGCGTTCAAAACACTAGGCTAAAGGGCACTACCATCTAACTAACCCTCAATAAACAGTGTGATTAGCTCCCAATCAAGAAAAATACTTAAGTACATGCTTAGCCTTATGCATGCGATAGAACAATTGAAGTCAATTTCTCATGTACTTGTAGTTAAGCATTTACTTAAGTGATTTGCTGGATTAAGGCCATAATGATTATGTACTTTTCCAGTAATCTCCAATGTGCTCTTTCTTAAATTTCTAGTTGGCTGGTCTCTGTATTCCTCTTCTGTTACTCCTGAAGTAAGCTATCTGACAGTAAGTAAGACATCTTCTTGTTCTGTTTCCCGCTACAATGGACAGGTTAACTGTGTAAAGAACTCTTCCTTCCCACTTCAGACAATGGAGGACCTTCCACTGAATCTGAACAGCATTTGCTGAACAGCATGATACGTGTCCAGCCAAACAACATCCAAGCATTAAACAATTCCATGTCCCAGCTACTACAAAAATCACTTGTATTTGCAAGCCTCAATATTCATCTCGGTATCTGCTATAAGGTCCTAGTATGAAAAAAAGGTTGTCTCTTGGATATTCTTTTCAGCATTTCAGGCTCAATTACTGTGACCTTACACAAAAGCGATGTTAAAATCTGTATATTCCTCAGCACATTGTGAAAGTTCCCAAACAACTTTTCTTTCTCCAGAAAGAGAGCAAGACCTATCCTGTCAGCTGGAAGAGGCTTTGTTTCAGAGTCTTGCTGTTATTCACTCCCAGACTGATACCCACAGTTTGCAGGGCAACAAACAAACAAAGTTTGAAAGGGTAACAGCTGCAAAATACAGCAGCGATGACTGCATAGATAGGGTATGCATCTGTGTGCTGGCTCAGAAGTCAGCTACCTTTAATAGGCCAGGTCTAGCTGCTGCCTGGGATTTGGGTCTGTCCCACAGGCAGGCCGGGGTCCGTGCTTGGCAGCATGGCACTGCAGCAGGACCAAAGTACCCTGTTGATTGAGTACAGATTGCAGACAAGCCTTGAGGCTTCGAGGGTGTCCAGGGAAAACAGCTGGCTTTGATTTGGCACTGCCTGCCTACCTGCCTGATCTATTTATGGTAGCTCAAGCTGAATAACTTTGTGGCTTTATTTACCAGCGAAGAAAGGCTGCTCCTCTGCTGGCAGCATGCCATTCGGTAACTAGCTCTGCTCCTCTCCTCTGAGATTCACAGGCTTTGTCTGGGTAGAAAAGTTGTAAAAGGACAACTGCTGCTCAGGGAACACGCAGAAAGCAACTGACCTTCACCATATCCCCAGCCTGGTGCAGATGACAAGTTCTTTTTCAGTCCCTGAAGACATTGCTTCTGTTTGTTTTGCAGGGGAAATGTTAGTGTGGTATTTGCTTGCTCTTCCTTTAAATAGGCATAAAGCACTCTAAAACGCTAGGTCCATTTCGTAAATACTAACAACTTCCTTCCTGCTACTTCTGGGTTCTTCCCTATGAATCAGAAATATTCATGGTATTTCAAACTACAGTCAGAGATGCAAATGCTTCGTTCCCATGTGTCACAAGGTAAAAAGCTGCTACGTTGCTATTTCCAGTGCTAGCATTATTTTTAATCAGGAATTTAGAACCTCAATGTTTTTTGAAAATCCTAAGAAATTCATACATTTTGCTAGCCTGAAAAGAGACTACTCTCAGCTGCATGAAGGTTTTCAGTAGGTTGATGTTAACTATTTAGTTGAACATATGTTAAAACCAGAGGAGTATTATTTTCATGAGCTTTTAGCCAAGATTTAACATATAATCAAGCATTACTGTTTAAAAAGGACTAACTAATGTTTAAGGCCTTCACACTGTAGTTTTGCTACTTCTTTCATTTTACTGCTTTGGAAACATTACTGAAATGTTGTTGAACACAGTCAATGTTTATGCCATCAAGGAATAAATTATTATTATGCTTATTCATTTCCCAAGGTTCCCCCGTCAAACATTTACCATGTCTGCTTTGCTATATCAAACTGGTAAGCCCTAGTTAATTCATCAAGGTGGGCTTGAAGCATTGGCTGCATCTCCTCTCGTGGAGAAGGCGTGAGGGTTGCAGTTGACTGTTGCCCAAAGGAGATGGCAGGTGATGAAGCTACTCCTCGCACAGGAGGCGTGGGGACACGATCATCATCTTCTTCAAGCTCATCCTCCATGCCCTGATGTAGGTAGGTCTGAACTGGCAAAGGCGGACACCAACCATCACTGTCATATCTAAAATGAAAAAACAAGTAAGCACAGTATATATCAAATCTCATCTCTGCCATGCAGTAGAGAGTATACAGGATTTCTGCTACAGTTTGAACCCTCGCATGCAGTGTGAGCTTTAACATTTATTGAAAATAGGGTCATAATTGCTTAAATTCTCTTTACCGAGTCTGCTTAATTTTTCCCACAACTTAAGTTAAGCAACTTGAACAAGCTGTGCAACAAAAAAATTACTGATCCATTATAACAGTTGCTAATGGTGATTAGATAATGCTACACCACAATCAACAACAAAAATGAACTAACTCACTTCCTGGATCATTAACCTAGGAGAACGTGTGAAGATTGACCTAAACGTGAAAACAGCAGCGCTCTTAAAAGGCAGATCGAGCTTTATGTAGGTGCACTTAGGAACATCCTCACTCCTATCCTCCCCTTTATTTGTCTATAAATTTACCAGTTGTTTTTATTTTGTAGCTTCACTATAAAGCTGCACTTTCCACATAAATTCTGTTCTTTCCACACTGCACATAGATACGTACTATGATGTGTAACACATTCATGTTGCAGCAGCACTGACCCTAAGCATATGCTATGTCACAGCATTAGCACACATGTTGGCAGCTCTGCCAGCGCCCCACCTGCTAACCAATCTTTACAGGGACTTACCTAGGAAGTGCTACGTGTCTCAATGCTTCCAACACGCCTGCCCAAAGTAAATAAAAAAATAAAAACTACCAATATTCTTTAATACCAAATTCTCTCTTCGCATGTAAGAGATGTTCTGGTAGGTTTTTGTGCTTCTTAGTCCAATACCAAAGGTGTAAGAGGTGATGCTACATCTGATCAGGGCTAGAAAGAGCAGCTTTATATTCTATTACCACTTCTTATGCAAGATTTGCCAGCAATTCATCCCTTTTCTGTGTCTGTACTCATCACAGGACCTTTCAGGTCAGTGCTGTGTTACAGTATCATCCCAGGACACTGTCCCTTAGAGGCACCAGCATCACTCAAGATGCCTAGGCCGTGGTGACCGTGGTTGTTCCCTGTGCATCATCTCCCCAGAGTAATTCCCTAGTCTGAACACGGCTTCAGTTGTACACAGCTCTGCTGATGATCACACCACTAAGATCGCAACACTATTCTTCCCATCTTCCAAACATCCAGCCTGCAGTCCCCTGAGCACCTTCACACATTTCTTAACTCCCAGTGTATTCCAAAATACCTCAAGATAGACAGCTCTTTTCAAAAGGCAAACAGACAAGCAAAAGCTCTCACAGTTCTTTCACTGTCAAACCATCTTGCCCTCCAAAAGCCATTCCCCCAAGCATTGTCTAAGTCACTTTATCTTCTTTCCACCTTCAAGGACTGCTGACAAGGTACAACCCTTTTTTCTGCAGTGCCGCAAGTAATGCATTGCATTATACAGGTAATTTCCCAAACCAGTTCAAAAACACTCCTTTAATGCTTCTGATTTGGAAAGATGGAATTACCAGTTTCCCAGAGAAAAATGAATCACTGCCGATTTTATTAGGCGCGAAGCTGGGTTACAAAAGGCTGGGAACACTGAGACAGAGAAGTTTTAAAACCCATACTATGAACAGAACGTTCACTTTAAGCAAAACCCAAAGATTTCTAAAATTAACTAAACTACTTTTTCCTTATTCAGAGGTCTGTAGTCTGTATTTAAAAGCACAGATTCAGAATAGCTAAACCAACCTGGCTTAATCATCCAAAAGTCTGCAGAAGACATGTTGTAATTACAGCTCATATCACTTTATATCTAGATATAACCATATATAGGTACACAAACATACGTCTATATACAGAGGTGCAAACAAATACTGCATCTTAACACTTGGCATTTAGGAGCTTTTGAGTGATTGATGGTTATCATTTTCATAACAGAGATTTAAGAAAATGTTATATGGTACATATCCGATTCCTTAGGAGACAATTAAGCTATGAATAGCTCTAATTTGTCTTTCCTTGCAATATTAACTCATGACATTGCCAGCCAAGGTTGAAGGGACCATCCTAACTCATGCTGCTAAAAATGTACAGTGCAACAGTTCTGTCACTTACTTTTACTCTCTCAACCTCATGCTCTGGTATAATGGTTTCTTCTTTAAAAGGGACAGGGCAGAAAGATACTCCCCAGTGACTTTTCAGTAATGCATAAAAGAACTTTGGATGTGCTCACCTTTTGACCCTACTTGCTTCAAATCCCCAAATGTTCAGCTTGATAGTAAAAGGATTTCTTAGGAAAAAGATTTCTTAGTACAAAGATTCTGCACAAGTATCGTACCTTTACCTAGATTTTATTTGAAATGCTGAAGAGCCTAAGCCTGAAGTTCAGGACATGGAGATTGCAGATTTCAGGTACAAGAACCTTTGTCTTTATAATGTAAGATGCCTGAAAAGCCACCAGTTCTAACCTACATTTTACAAAATACAAAAAGATACCTGCAGAAAAAGCAGTAACTACACCTCATATAAACGATACAGTTATTGAAACTTCTGGAATCAGCATAGTGAATATCAGTCACATCCATGTTCTTTTTGGTTTTCTGCATATAGAAACTTGGTGAAAATATAACCTTTTTCAAGTACTTCCCATTAAAATCAAAGCACCTTAACTTCACTAGGGACCTCTGCTTGTAATTTCATTATAATTAAGTCCCTAATAAGTTCTAATTAACAAACATAACGCTCTATGTTTCTAACAATTTTTATTCTATTCTCAGCACTTTTATTCTGTAGTAATATTTTGCTATTAAAAAGCTTGGTTTGTTACATTGATAACTGTTTTTCTTCAAAATAAAAACCAGGGGTGATTGATAGATAAGGGGCACATTCTGAAACGATTGTGTTTCATTACACAAAGAAAGCTTCCCTCTCTAGGCCTTGCCAGAAAGGATTTTTTAAAATAAAAGGTATTATCTTCTTTACTTTTTCTGGACATCCAGCAGCCAACATTCCTTTTTAAGGTGTAATCAACAGAAAGAAATAAAAATAACCAATGATAACAGTATGAGGACTGCCTTTACTGGAGCTGGCTCAAGCTCATACGTATTATCAGTGAAAAAATATAAATAGGTGATAATGAATAAATAATAGGTATTTCCTTATTGTCAAGCTTATTAGATAAAACCAAGCAAAAGCATCTTTTCTGAAAAGGGAGAGAAAAGGAACATCCTTGGTTGGGAGCTACTAGAGGAAAAGAGAAACTTCAAAGACTGCAATATATACAATAGAAAATTAGGGAAAATAACAAGGAACAAGCACAGAGTTTCTAGAAGACCACAAAAAAGGGGAAGAGCTTGCCAGGAAAACAACAGTATAAACAGACTTTCTGCAGAAGAACAGACTTTTTAAACTAGGAATTTAAGACATCCTAAAAGCTACCATATTAAATAAAGTGGCTGCTTGGACTAACATGTTCACTTTTCCTTATGTGTGTTGCAGTTCATGTTAAAATGGAGGAGAATGCAAACATCAGTTCTTCTGGGGAGAAGACGGTAGAGAGAACTAAGCGTATTTTTTTTTTCTTCCTTGCTTATGCTTAAGTTAGGGGACTTTTTTTTTGAACTTGCTGCTGTTGGGGATTTATTTTCTAGTAAGCAAAATAAGGTGTCAGGATTGTTTAGTTTATTTGGGATACTCATGCTAATGAAACTCACGTGAATTCAAGAGCACAGAAAAAGATGTTTAGATGCCAACTTCCTTGGATTATTGTTCTAAAAGTTCACCTTTCATATCACATTGTGAGAACTTTATTAAAGCCTTCAGTTTTTCTGACTGGAAGCTCATTTTTCAATTGTAATCCTCAATATAATTACATCTGCATGTGATTAATTCTTAAATCAAAACACATTGAACTTGTCATACATAGTATGCCTCAAAGCAAATAAGGAAAACCAAAACAGTTTACAAAATTTGCTAGCTTCTTTTTTTTACCCACTGTGTCAAAAAGACAACATAAGGAAAGCAGTCTATGTTTCAGTTGATTTTAGTACGTTGAAAACCACAGAAACAAAATCAACCCCTGAGTACCAAATGACCACTCCTGTTGGATGCCTCCTCAGGAACCAGGGGCATGGCAGACTCATTGGGTTCAGCAAAGCTGGTTGCAAATTACTGTAGCTCAAGACTGATACTGTCTAACCTTCAATGGTTCTTTTTTATGTCTGGTAAAATGCACATTAGAAGGCCTTGTTACAACCACTATTAATGAGATGTTACAAAACAAAACCCCTGAGAAGAGTAATCCAAAGATAATCATAGGAAAAACTAAGTCTGAATTGCTGGGAACCTTAAGACTGGCGATTACCTTTATCCTTAAATAAACAGTGTTATCTTGGTGACCAACATCAATGCTTCCAGCCAAATAACAGATATTTTATGCAACAGAGGAGTCAAGCCCTGAGTCACAAGGCATCTCGTTAGAAGGTATTTGCATTTGCCTTTTATGCTATTTCATTGTCCTGAAAGGAAATCCAAGTTGTTTGCCTTCTACAGCATAACTGTTTTAGTGAAAGGGCTGCAAATGTGTTTTAAGTGATAAAGACAAATATTGTAAGGGGAAATAATCTTAAATTTATTTTGGCTTTTTGTAACAGTATACAGAACACAATGATTACATGCACTTTTTGACTTGAGATTTAAACAACACTTACAATCAGTAAGGTTATTCATTTTCCCTTATATTTGCTTAAAATTCTAACTCTGATACAGCATGAATGGAGCTTCATTTTACTTTCATTTCAACTTACACAGTTATTATTCATATTGAGAGCTGAAGGACTTGGTATAATTAATATTTAATTCTTCTAAGTTTCATTATAAAAATAATGATGATCAATTCATGCTTCCAGAAGAGATAACACTTGAAATATTTTTACTCAGTAAAGCTATTACAATGACTTTTAAAACATATGTTTCATCCTTAGGAAATATTGATTAATCCATGTATTTAAACAGGCAGAAATTTGTCCCTGACAGAACAATGATTCTTAAAGGTTCCAACAGAGCTGACCACAGTAAACTATTCTTCTACATACTCTGATTCTCCTCCAGAGTTTGATACCCAGGTATGTCATAATTTCACTTCATAAAAAGCATTCCATCATTGTTCTCTGTGCAGGAAATGTCTCTTTCCTCTCATTTAGTGCTTTTTGTGTGATTTTGTGTCCTTAAGAACAAGTTTAAGCTATCAAGAAGTAAGTGAAAGGTTCCAGAAACTCAAGAGTTGTTTAAAGGCTTATAAATAGCATGCCTTCCTCAACTGTGAAGTTTCTTCTAAAAGCCAATGAGAAAATCATTATCCACTGGTTGATCTTCCAAAATTAAACCAATTTTGTAGGGGTGTATGTGTGGGGAGGTTGTTCTATTGGCTTTAATATTTTTAGACATCAAAGTAGTCAAAAAATACAAGGAACCAGATTATGTCATCCTTACCCGCGCCAGTCCCACCATAGAACAAGCAGTCCCAACAGAATACAATTGAGCTACATGTGAGGTGAGATACTTCTCAGCATGAGTAAGCAGAGAAGCCCTACGTGATGATGAAGCAAGGTCACTTTTATTTCCATCTTCAAGAGAAGCTATTCAAACATTCAACCTCCGTAGCCTTGAATAAAGTCTATAGGACTTTAGGATAAGGCGCTCTTTCTCTTTTGTTAAACAAACCAGAATAACATTGTCACTATTGTCACTTAGGAAAAGTTGAAGAACTAAAAAAAAAAGCCTCATCTCTGCAAACCACAGATTTTTCTTCTAAAGAAAAAGAAAAAAAAATTACCCTGCTTCTTGCTGATCCACCCCATAGTGCTCCAGTTCTGTGCCTGGAAGCGGCTGCACGGGAGGGGGTGGGAGGGGAACACTGGCCCAGTTTGAACCATTACTTTTCTGGGGCTTGGCAGTATTTTTGTTTTTCTTCTTTTTCCCTCCTTTGCCACCTGCAAATCCAAAAAGAAAAGTAAAATGTTAGCGATATAAAGTGGGGAATAACGCTAGCTACTTACATTTCTTTTAGAGAATCCTGATTCCAGATGGCATGCCCCAAAACAGGAAGATGTATTTATATCTCAGCAGAATCAGCATCAGCGTGCTAATGCTGCTACAAGGTTATAAATAATAACAGTGGAATGGAAAATTATCCTGAATAATTGCTGAAGATCTCTTCTTCTTTTTAAAACTCCATCCATTTGCACCACAGTAGTGCACAACTAAGAAAACACATGTTTTGCTGTATCAGAAACGTATTTACTGATTTATTCATGTCCGCTTTATGACTTCTTTCATTCACTATTGGACTAAAATACAGTAGACGATAGGAAATTACTTCAAATGTCAGAATTCAATGTGCTTCTGACATTGTTTCACATCGTCTCTTACCGTGGAAAACACAGAGGTTAAGGGCACCATTTTAAAGAATTTGTCATTAGGGTCAATACCTTTCAGCCAGAATGCCAAGTGTAAGTTGTCAAAACAAAGGAAAGCAGCGTTTTGCTGGTAGGATACTAAGTTCCATTCTTAAAAACATCAGGAAGTCATCTGCAATGTTTTAGGACTGTCTTTCACAGGATTCAAGTATCTCCTGCCACTATGGAGAAGAGGTATTAGTTCTGATACGTACATCAGAATGGAGAAGGCTTTAATGGAGAAGGCTAGTAGAAATGAAGTGAGCAATGCATTTTGCTTAAGCCCTCTTCTCGTCTCTTAGCATCCTTGTACCCACTTCTCCCGTTGAGACACTTCCATTTGTGGGAAAGTGATCTTACAGAGAAAGCTCTCATCCCACCTGTTTCAGTTCTTTCATTTTGCCCTGACTCCTTTTCCTTGTCAGGAATTCATTAGGAGAAAGAATGGCACAAGATTTTGAATCCCTTGGCTTTACTGCCATTTTGTTGTGGTTTTAAAGCCTCTGTATTTTCAGCTGGAAGAATGGTCTGTCATATGCTTTTTCAGTGGGGTACCCAGCTGGCAGTCACTCATCACTTGCCTGTTGCAGAAAGCACAGTCTAATCCATCTTACCCACTAACATCTCTTGCTGATTTATAAGGATCGGCCCAAAAAACCTATGCAAAAAGTTCTCAACAGCAATGAATCAAAAAAGCCACAACTGACTTAACAAGCAGGGTGACACGGTGTGCATTGGCAGGCAGCACACCTTGTGCCATGGCTCTAGCCATGCCACAGAGACATACAAAAGGAGGTGCAATTCCAGCAGCAGATAGAATCGTGTCACAGTACTTTTCATCTGAGAGACAGTGGCTTTCTTCTGTTATCTCCAGATGTCAGCTGGACCAAAATTGGAACAGAGAGGGAAGAACAAGGTGATTCTGTGATTCAGAAGTAACCAAGTCTTCTCTTATCACCCCCTGTTCTGGCTGCTATGGACATACAATGAGTCCAGCAAGGTTTCTAATCAGCCTGGCTGGCAGCACACTGCAAACAAGACTTTGCTTTCTACTACACAATTCTAGACCAGAGCTCTTCCTTCCTTGTCTTGGAGTATTCAGAGTTAAGTCCAGCCAAGATCCTGTCATTCACAATGTGTGAACTGAGCTGATATTGCACCTATTAGGATGCAAGACTGGTTCTTTTCTCCTTTTTGTAGCCTGGCAGAAAGGGAAGCATTCTTGAGAAGGGAAAGAACATTTTCATCAACAGAAAAGGAACCCCAGCAATGGTGGCTGTGAATAATAAATAAATAATAAATGAATTAACCTTCTGGAGGGAAAACGAAGCTTTCAAAGCACAGGTATGGCAGAAAGCAGAGTTAGAAACTGGGTCACAGAACAGTACAAAGGGAGTATGCTAAGTGTAATTTGCAGGATATAGAGGAATTTTGTAAAATTACACAACAAACTCAAACAGGAAATCCCAGTCGTCCAGGAATTCTAGAAGTCATCATGGACTGGATGAATTCAGCAACTTTACAGGGATTGGTCCATGGAATAAGGAATGATATCTCTCTACTGACTCATGGATGGTGGCAAATGCCCTGTGGGGGTGGTTGCAGCAATGGAAGCAGAGCAACTGGCAACGCAGAGGCAAACCCATCTGGGCTGCTGCACTGTGGCAAGATATTGCTGCCCGGATGCAGAACCTGGCAGTAAAGGTACGCCACATAGATGTGCATGTTCCCAAGAGTCGCGCCACTGAGGAACACCAGAACAACCAACAAGTGGATAGAGCTGCTAAGATTGAGGTGGCTCAGATGGACTTAGATTGGCAACATAAGGGTGAATTATTTCTAGCTCGGTGGGCCCATGACACCTCAGGCCATCAGGGCAGAGATGTAACATATAGATGGGCTCGTGATCGAGGGGTGGACTTAACAATGGACACTATTGCCCAGGTTATTCATGAATGTGAAACGTGCTGCAATTAAGAAAGCCAAGTGGTTAAAGCCTCTCTGGTATGGAGGACGATGGCTGAAGTACAAGTATGGGGAGGCCTGGCAGGTTGACTATATCACACTCCCACCGACCCGCCAGCAAGAGTAAGAGACAGCAAGAGGTAAGGCAGGTAGGGCTGCTTTGGGAGGAAAGCACGTGCATAAGAGTGTGTGCACGTGTGTCGCAGGGGCATTTAAACTAGGAAAACTCACGAGAAATGCAGAGGTCAGTTGAGGTGCAGAGGAAGATTTTGGCAGTGTAGTGTCTTGGTAATCTCAGGAGATGGGTCAAACGGAGCTTGGATGTGTGGAGAACTAGTATGCAGACACTTGGATTTGGGAGGTTTTGGAGGGAAAGGTCAAAGACAACAGAGCTATCAGAAAGAGTGAAAGAGGGAGCTGAGGAACTGTTTAGATGAAGAGATAAAAGAAAGGAACTCCAAGGTCATTACTGATAGAGAAAGCAGCCTACACGGTACGCTTGGGCAGGAGATTTCTCTTCTGTGCCATGGGCAAAGCTACTCCACTGCCAGACTAGTGGAACCTAATACATAAAGCCTGATGTGTGTTTGAAAACTTGCACCGAAGCCCTGTCTCCCCACAGCAATGAAGCTTGATGTTTCAATGCCTCTGTCTCCCCACAGCAATGAAGCTTGATGTTTCAATGCCTCTGTCTCCCCACAGCAATGATGCTTGATGTTTCAATGTCTTCGTCTCCCCATAGCAATGATGCTTGATGTTTCAATGTCTCCGTCTCCCCATAGCAATGATGCTTGATGTTTCAATGTCTCCGTCTCCCCATAGCAATGATGCTTGATGTTTCAATGTCTCCTCACACTGAAATTCAATTATGTTCTTTAAATCTCTAGATGAATCAGGTCCTGGAAAAAGAATCTGCCAGTCGGGCTGAAGATCATAGCACTGACATAAGCTGGGAGCTGTGCAAAGTACAGCCACAAAATTTCCCTGCCTCACAAAGCAGTTGATTTTTTAGCTATTTTCCATTCCACAGTGGGATAGGATTTCTCATTATATTCATTTGAGAGAGAGAGAGAAACTTAGTCGGCATAATAAGTAGTACTTAAGGTACTAACAAAGGAAGAGAGAGAACAATCCCTTCACCCTGATGGGGACTACATAATCAAAGCTGGTCTCTGACTCCAGTGATGCTCTAGTTGTCAGAACACTTGAAGCTCTCCCCCAGTTTCTCACATATTACAGACATAATTAGCCTGTATTAAAGACATAATTAGCGGGCAAGGGAGAGCAAAATACTGACTCTGCAGTTCAATAGGCTGACACTCATCTGAGCATTGGGGCATCCAGATGTGAGCTGCTTTGATCACAACAGGAGCGCCCTGGCCATAGAAAGACTGGCTAACCTGAAGTTTCCATGTGTTGTCAGAAAATTTACTTCAAACTGAAAACACTACACAAAATATTATGTTTCCCTTGAAGTACTGGTTCAAAGTCCAGCTTTTGATCAACTGATATTTTCCAACGAAACTCTGTATTTTCTGGGAAAATTCTTAGGCAGCTGTAGCTGTCAACACATCTAAAGTGTGATACTGCCCTCTGATAACTGGTACATACGTACCTCAGCATATCAATTTTTGCATATCCATGCAGTCAGAGGAGCAAGCCAATTTCCTAAGCTACTTGCCAATACATCTCACATACAAGGAACAAGAACCTTCCTTGAAAAACTATAGGAACTGAGCTCCCAGATACCTCTCCGTCAATGCCACAAACCTATTTTTTGATCTCACTCAAATCAGCTAATATTCCCTATGAGAACACAAGACCTGCAAACACATTTGGCTATTTGAGTTATGGGTCAATGATTATAGGCCTCTAATCTCAACGTTCAATTTGAACAGTCATTTAAATTGACATAAAGAAGCCATTTCTAGGGCTGATCTGTTACGGTTAGGATTGCTCCAACTTAGAGTGGAAATTCAGAGGGCTACAGGTATAGTATGAATTTGAAATTTAAGTCACTTCAGCAATCTCATATTTCACTTAAATGAAATAGCAGACTTGCATTTTTAGTGCTGGCTTTTCAGGTTTTGTCTTGAAAACAAAATTTGACATAGTTATACATAAGCAAGAAGTAAGCAAAACCAAAGAAAGGAAGAAAAAGGTGTGTCTAAATATAATACAAAACCACGTGTATCACAATCATTTTCATCTAATGAGAATGTGTCACGTTTCCAATGCAACACGCGGCACACACATAAAATTTACACTTGGTTTCTATGCAGACTTGGCACAATTTTTGAAACCCCACTCATCTTGCAGGGCCCTACATTTATTTCTGAGCTGCTTCGCTGAAAACCAGCATTTTAGAAACAGCTCGTGGGAGTGGGGAATCTGTTAACAACTCAACAAAAATATTCGTCTCCTTATGCAGTTCAGTGTGGAGAGATCTATAAAGTGAGGATTGATGTGGAAATAGAGTTGCTCCGTGAACTGTACTGTCAGGGAAGGGATGTGACAAGGCAAGGAATGCAGCTGCACAAACAAGCAGTGGGTGTGAGGATTCTCCAATTATCTCCAAATAGGTTTTGCAAAAGGCTTTCTTTTTCCGTAGAGGCCAACGTGACACCACTTGGTGATGTTCCGGTGGGCGGCTGCCCTCGCTCCTATCCGCAAAGCGCACGTGAGAGGTTTTCCACCTCCCTGGCGAGCTGCTGACCGAGACCCCTCCGTCCCTCACCCACCCATGGTGGTGGAACCAACCTGAGAGGCTGCCACTCCTTTCAGAGCTGTTGTGGGAGCTGGTGGTGCTGAAATCCTGTGACTGGTTGTGTGGCAATCTATTAGCCAATCCCTCAGCCACGCGGTAGTCAGGGATGTAAAGCAAGGCTAAGGGTTAAACAGCAAAGGTCACAGTGGCATCGTGTGATTAGTTGACAGCACAAGCACATGCAACACATGCAGTTAGCAAGTCAGATGCGGCGGGGCAGCAAGTTTTAATTCATTTTCTTTTAAGTGTATACCTGTCCTAGCCTACTGGAAGGCAGATGGCTTGGTGATTAGCACAGGACAGAGAGAGTTAAAAGCACAGAACGATATACTTTGTGATGGTGGTGAGGTTCAGCACGCATGCAAGGCATGTAAGCATTAGTTATGGTAAATATGAACAGCATCTCACATACTAAAAAGAACTTTCTAATTCATGCATAGATGCATCTATAAGGGCTCTGGAAAACATGAGCTGTAATTACCATTGTTGCCTTTGCCTTGCTCTGGGAGAGAGTAACCGAATCCCATCAGGTCATTTTTTTGCTGAATTGAGCTCTTCCACTGAGGATCAGGTAAGTCGACAGCCAGCTCATGAATGCTGTTGGAATGCAGTATCTGGGTGGTGGCATATGGCGTAGCTTGCGTTATTTGGCTGGAACTGTTGTAACTAGTTTTCGTGGTGAAGTCAATGCTGCTGTAAATGGCTCCATCAGAAAGCATAGTAGCGGTTTTATCTCCTTGCCCTGGCACTGGTGGCAGCACATCTGTGGTGAACATAGGGGAACAAAACAAATCACTGAGGCACAGGAAGCCTGAAAGTATCAAGGTTTAGGATGAAAAATAAATGTGTCATTTTGCACGTTTGCATTTCAGCTGAGACAGGTCCATGAGCCAACGAAGGGAAGATGATGTACAACCATCGCCAAACTATCAGCATCTGTGACAAGCCTACCACTTGTCCTTCACGTCTCACTGCCTAAAACCATCTTTTTCTTTCTTTTTCCATACCTTCAACTGTGGAAAGGAAGTTTGGAATATTTCTCTACTGAAGAATGTTTTCAATTGTTCACTCTATGTCAGAAGCAATGAAACTGTCTGGGCTTCAGGAAAATGATGAAAGGAGTGAATCTACAAACTACGGAGAAAACTCTCCCAGTAAATATGTAGCAAAACTGTTAAATGGATGCCAAAGCTCTCAAAGTGATTTTTTAAGGCCATCACCTTGACTTCCTTGAAGTTTTATGCACCAGTTTATCTCATTTTCTTTTTGACATTAGCTAGTATGTTTCTCCTTTTCCACAGAAGAAAAACCTGACAAAGCCAAGTTGTTCCCATTACGTGTAAGAAAATCTGTTATTTTGAAGGGATTTAAGTGATTAGTCTCTTTAAATGGCAAAGCAGTGTCGATAATGGAGAACAGCTTGCTCAAGTACTCCAGTACATTTACCTGAAAAATAGTACAGCATATTTAACTAAGTATCTGTTGACTTTCCTACATCTTTTGAATCCTATCACACACTGCAATTTGTACCTTTAATCAGTTAGATTGGCAATCTCTCTCCTTACTAAACATTGTAGTGACCTTTGCTGGTGGAATACTAGATTTAGAAGCTGAGATTAGTGAAGTGTGAAGAATCTAATGATGACTGGCGTGATGTCCCAAGGAGAACCACAGCTCAGCAGATAACCCTTTTCTTGCTGTCTCTGAGGTCAATACATCAAATGGATCAATTCTTACAACTTATCTAAACTCCGAAAAGTTAAATCCATTTTGGAATTCACTTATTAGAAAAACACATCATTTATATGCCATTTGCTTGCTGAATGGCAGATACAGATTCCAGCTCTTAGATCACACTTGAGAAAATGTGTACTCCTATAGCAAGGATGCTCAGATACCATTCCAGGCATCACAGGCATTTTACATACCTTAAGCTCCAGAGAGAAAAAGATGATTTTTGCACCTAGACAAGAGTTTAGGTTCAGTTCCAGACTCAGATATGAGTTTTATACGTTACAGAATACAGTTTTTCTCTCAGTTTCAAGACTTGTCCAGCAATGAGATATGATACCATGCCTCCCTCACACTGTTTTTTAGGGGATTTGGGTTGTTTTGTTTTTCCCTGGGATGACCATTTAGAACTTGGTACTATTTTCTACTGCATTCATGTGTGCAATAACAAACATTTTAATACGGATCCTAGTAACATCTGCAGTCCCAGGGCAACAACATAATATTAACAATAAATATGGCAATAACAAGTGCTCAGTAGAGAGGCTACAGAAACAGATATTAAATTTGGGTCTATCATTATGATCTGTTTTTGCAGACAACAACAACAACAGGGAAATGGACACAATCAAGTATTTAAAATGCCTTAATAGTATTAACTTCTATCTGCAGATAAAATGTAAGTGAAAAATAAAATAATAATTACAGTGAATGCAAACTACAGGCCATATTTCATCGGGTTATTACTATCTATCTGCACACATCCAATGTGCTTTCTAGGGGCAGTACACAATCAGAGAAACATCTACGTGCAAATACAGCATGAGATGTGAGAAACAAGTGCAGTCCTATCTTCCCTGCATTTCATTCAAAACAAGGAATGTTTTACTTTCCACAACTGGTTTTGTCAAAGTAAAGTGGATTGAAGTTTAGTAAATAAATTCTGTTTGATGTATAAAATGAAGAAAGTCCAGCTCAAGCTGTCTGTGTTGGCTTTGCAGACTCACAGAAGAGAAAATTAGCAAAATGTCCCATCTCTCAAGTACTCAGACATAGGTCTATCTTTAGAGCACATTCCAGGCAACTGAAGAAGTACCATCTCTACAGAGTCATTTTAAAATGGAGAACTATACATGTACAAACACTTGAAAGGGAAGTTGCATAGCTTCCCACCAGGCAAGAATTTTCAGTCATTCTTACTAATAAGATGAGGTCCTCCAGACCTTCTGGGAATTTCCAGTGCAACCACAGATTACCTTTTTGACCACAAGGAGATGTGTACACTAAGCACTCAAAGAACTATTAAAGTGCCATTTTACAGAGTGCCATAATCACTTAGTAAAAATCAAGTGTGATTTGCCCACCATGTCATCATAGCAAAAAACCCCACACGGAACATTTCAGACCAAAGATGAAGGCACATTTCCCACTGGATGCTTTCCCAAAAACTCTCCAAAATCCACCTTGTTTTGTAACTCTTGAAATAAATGAAATAATGCTGAAGGACTCCTTGGGGAAGGTCTTTCCTCCCCCCTCAGGAGATGTAGTACCATTTTGTGGCCATGTGCATCTCCAAACCTAAACTATGCGTCCTACTCACAGTGTTGCTCTCAAACGCCTATCTAGGACACAACATATTTCACTCTTAAAGGCGATGTTAGAAGTGCCTGCCTCAGTTTCTGAGTCTCCAGAGTGACTGGTTGCCACCTTACTGTTTTCAAAATTCTTAGAGACCTTTTATATTCTCACAGACCTTTTAATCAGTAAAAGGCCCAAGTTCTACCTATGCAGTTAATTCATGTTTAACATGACATCTGACTTGTAATCCATCTTTAAAGAAGTGTCCAAACTCAGCTGCTGAAACAGAGAGGGATAAGTGGTCCCAAACCAGCCAGAATAAAAGTATGAGCTCAACTGTAAAGATCATGGGTGGAATTAAGCTGCTGAACTTCAAAATATAACTGTTGCATCACTTGGACAAATTTGGATCTATGCCTCATCCACATTGAAGCCAAAAGCTTTAAGACATGCTTCCAATTCAGATGCATAAAGCCAAATGCTAAAAGAAAATGGTAAAAATGGTAATATTTCTGTATTATGTGAGCTTAAGAGAAGATGGAAAAGTACTGAAGGGTTTTCTTTTCAAGATATTCACAACAAAGAAGCTGGCAGATATTCAGTTGCCTTCTCAATAGTTTAGAAAGTTTTGCTTACTTTAAAATACTTTTGTAAGACAAGCTTTACAACATTTTTATATGGAAAATAAATCTAGAGTGTTTTGCTGCAATTTGAAGCCACGGTAGTCAAACCACAGGCAAGAAGTTCTGTATGGGAACATATAACCAATGTGAGGGATGGTTTTCAGAAGCAGATTCTGGTACACTTCAGACATGAATTCTTTTCACATTTATCAACTTGACGGTTTTATAGATTTTTTGCATTTTAATGTATTTTTGATATATAAAGTTGTCTTGATTTTTGTTTTCTTATTTATGGCTTAAAAATACTTCTACACTCATTTACATTAGGAAGTCTTGTGAATACCACTATGGAGAACTGTGCTATAACCTCACAGAAACCAAGGAAGTAAGAGAGATGTGGAGATTACTATCACTTTTAGAAATCCCAATCACACATCTTGAAATTCCCATCTAAGTAGAATGTCGGAAAGAAAATAACCCCTCTAAAGATTCATCACCTTAATTATAAATCACTACCTCAATCTCCCCGACGGGTCTCTCTCAATTCAAAATGGAA
Organism: Nestor notabilis; assembly: GCF_000696875.1. Classification (NCBI taxonomy): domain Eukaryota; kingdom Metazoa; phylum Chordata; class Aves; order Psittaciformes; family Psittacidae; genus Nestor; species Nestor notabilis. The sequence goes on along the minus strand of NW_009939610.1, from coordinate 17,544 downwards.
ATAAACCCCTAAAAAATCTAAATGTTTTCCCCCCTTTATATATTTTTCCTCCAACAAGAAGGAAAGATTCTGAAGACTTTTGAAGTCTTCTTCTTGGACTATGATTGAGATTGAGAGTAGTCCCTCAGGATGAGGATAGGTAAGCTGATAGCAGCAATGTTCTTCTGTCCTTCTGCTGAAGGAACATCCTTCCTGCGTCCCCTGAGTTCTCTGCTGTTATGGCCATCCTCTATCCCTGGCTACATGGCCCTGCACAGCAGATTGCTCTTCTCCACGTAAGAGGTAATGAGTTTGAGCAACAGATATATTTCTCTTGAGACCCTGCCTCACCACTGTGGGGTAAGTTACAAACTAGACCTACATTTTAAAGAAGTAGAAAGAGGCAAAGCAAAATGAGCATTCTAAACTCAATTTTACATCAAATCATGAGTCAAACATAGAAATAACTATAACAATGAAAATAATACACAGTGTTTACCATAGGTGTTAACTAACAGAAGGAGAAGAGAAGGCTCCAGGAGCCTTCTGATACCTTAAGGAGGCGTGCAAGAAACCTGGAGAGGGACTTTTTACAAGGGCGTGTAGTGACAGGACAAGGGGGAATGGCTTTAAGCTGAAAGAGGATAGATTTTTATTAGATATTAAGAAGGAATTCTTCACTGTGAGGGTAGTGAGACATTGGAACAGGCTGTCCTGAGAAGTTGTGGCTGCCTCATCCCTAGAAGTGTTCAAGGGTTGGACAGGGGCTTGGAGCAACCTGGTCTAGTGGAAAAAGTTTAGTGTGTGGTGTCCCTGCTCATGGCAGGGGGGTTGGCACTAGATGGTCTTTAGGGTCCCTTCAACCCAAACCATCCTATGATTCTATTGTGTAGTATACAGTGAATTAATAAAAGGAAACCTACCTCCACGACCGAAATTGCCAAGATCATTGGGTCCACTAGTGCTGTTGTTTACTGGCAGACTTGTGGCAGGCCAAGAGTCTGCAAGCCAAGGATAACTGGGGTCACTTGCATTCAACAGACCTGGTCGACTGAAGCAGAACAGAAAAAAAGATATACATACAGATATATACAGATACACTTACAAAATTAAAATATCTATGAGACAACTAGTGATAGAAGAGGCTGTATCACTGTTCTCCTAACACTGTGGGTAACAAACAGTTTAGGAGACTTTCATTTCTTTCAAATTAAAATTGTGCAGCCTTTGATGATTTAAAGACCTTGAGCAGTTAATTAAGGTTATATACAAATCAACTTTGTCAGCAGAAGTGGGACTAGGCATCCGTTGTGATTCTGCCAGAATCCAAATGAACTCAGTTGTCTATGTGAAACAGGGGTTAGGCAGCACCATCATGGGATCCTACACCAGGGCTGCATGATAAATTATCACCTCAAGGGAGCCATCACTCAAACTGATTGCTCCATATCAGCCATTTCCAGGACTTTGGGCTACTATTTCTTCCTTCCCTTGCATCCCAAATGCATGCCTGTCATCTACAGGCTGGCAACTGTTTCTTTGAGCACTCTTGGGTAGTTTAGAGGCAAGCAGGTTTGAGTAGGATAAATGGAAAATCCACAGCTCTCTTTAAGTGCCACTACTGCACGGCATTTATATCCCTGTAATTCCCAGCTTTGAGAGCAGTATTAAACAGCGAGTATGTTGAAAGAGACTTGGGCCATAAGGCACCATGTCCTGCTCACTCCAGGATAAACAGCCAGAAATTTAGCAGGGCAGGTGGAGTGTTTGTATTTGTATTTAACACGGAAAACAAATCGTTTCCTGCAGATATCCCCTTCCCCTAAATGAAAACAAACCCCGTCCACACTTCTGCAGCTTTTCCAGGTTATTAATGCACTCATGAAGTCGGAGCAACATCTCTGATCATTGTACGTTATAGACCCCTGCCTGGTATGATCCCTAAGAGAAACATCGGTTTCTATGGCAACGGCAATAAGACGACCCATCCGCCTTCTTGCCACATCTACTCGCTCTCATTAGGCCTAATCTCTTTTTGCTAAAATATTGATTAAATGGGAGATTGGAAGTTATTACCAGGGCCTAATTACAATCTCCATATTGGCAAAGGGAAAATAGATGAGGATATATGGGCCTGTTATCAGCTTTTATCAATTTCAATTGAGTAGCCAAAGTTGTGGAATCCAGTCCTATCAATCTACAGCCTATTCATCATCCATGAATCATTTATTTTGTGATCGATTAAGTGTAATTGTTCACTCACAGCAATTTAAGGGGAGCCAATAAGGAGTCTTAAACAACAGCAACTTCATCTGCTAATGTCTAATTAATGCAATAAACATCCCAGTAACAAATGAACACATTCCTTCTGATATTTACTACTCATTGCTTCCAGGGCATCAGGGAGATATGAAACATCTGGGCTTGATTCCTCCAAAGTGCACAGCAGACAGGTCATTAAACCCTGTGGTAAGCTACTGAACTCCTCCTAGCGTTGTCAGTCTTCCCAATGGGTTATGACCCAAGTGCATCACCTATAGCATTTTTCAGATGCCTAATTTTAACAATTAACACGATGGAAAAACCCTTATACAAAGCAACATACCTTCCATTGCTCATTAGTCCTCCATCTCCTCTTTGGAAAGTGACTGTGTTTTGGTTGGAAACACAAAACAAACAAACGTACACACACACACGCACACACATATAAGACAGGGAAAAATTAATTAGTAATAATTAAAAGTAACAATTCAAACTGCTCAGCGTCCAAGATCAGAGGCCTCTTGGCATCCTCACATAATACAGTACAGAAATGGTGAGAAAAGCATCAAACACATGAGGGTTACAATTTGTTTTGGATTTCACTGCACGTTATTGATTAACATCAATTTGCTCTGTAGCCTGCAAGGCAAACCTGTCGCCTGGGCAAAAGGCCTGAATTTACCACAGGCCCCTTCATATGACTTTGCTTTGCAAGACTGAGCCATGTGATGAAATTGTTTTCTTGGCATGCTTTTCTTCAGTACATAATGACATTGCACCACCGAGTTAATATCGTGTCGTAATGCAGTAATATAATGTCACCACACAAATATGCCATTTCCCAGGACAAATACAAAGAGGTGGCAGCTCTATTGGAGCTGAAGGGGTGAGAAAAAGCACAGAGCTGCACTGTTTCCATTAGAAGTACAGTATAAGAACCAGCATCCACACATAAATGCATACACGCCAGTATCACTGGGAACAAAATGTGGTTCCAGTCTTGCCAAGGACATATTCAGAGGGAGACAATTGTTTTTATGGCCCCATTCACGGTGTTTGACAAAAACCAGCCTATCCCTTATCTTTCATATTAACAGGATTACATTTCGGGGCAATATAGGTAAACCCACATTACTGGCGAGATGCTAATTGACAACACTGGATGCTCCTTTTTGAAGCACTGGCAAATATTTTGAATCAAGGCCAACAGACTACTCTCATTCTCAGTGGCAATATCCCATTATTTATTGTCAGGCATAGATAAGGCAGACTATTAAATTATATCAGTGTTCTGGATACCTGCAGCCTTACAGGCCACTGACAAGATGAGGGTTTGAATTTCAGAGAGGAATGGAAGTGTCCATGGCCAGTTTAATTTCAAATTGGCTTCGGTTAGGAAATACTATTTGCCTTTGTAACATACAGACATTCCAATCATTAAATTATAGCTCCCAGAGTATTTGCAAGGTTTTCCAAATATTAGACCAAACAAACTACACTGATTCGAGATCAGGTTTTGCATTATACGCCATCCTAATCAGACAAAATTACTACAGCCAATAGAAATGCTGTGATCATTAAAAAAATTAGCAACGACATAAATCCACTGGGATAATCCTTCTGATACCCTATAGAATCCCTGTCACTTGATTAACTCCTAGGATAATTTCACATTAAGCAAAGGGGACAAAACTGGCCCCAGTGGAAGCACTGCTGGAAGACTGCTTGGGTAGGGTGATTAATTACCCTTCACTGCAGAACAGACTAATATCAATATCAGAAAATCACTGCAGTCATATGTCACATCAAAATGGTTAATAGCTGAATTTTGAAAGGATGTAATCAAACCAATTAATGAAAAGAAAATCAAAATGCAAAGTATGGGAAGTATTAAATAAAAGTCTGCTTTGAAAAACAAGACATGGTAAAACATTGCAGCTAATTAATCTTAGAGCTGATGCTACTTTCACTCACATTGTTTCTAATAGGCTGTCAAATGACTGTACCTCTCGTTGCTTAAAAATGAATAATCTGAGGTGCTGTGGATATCACGTGTGAATATGCAAAGAGGTGGGTACTGTCTGGCTATGTTTAAAAGTGTGTTGGTCAAAGCACATTAGATGCTGCTTCCTTTCTCCTCCTCCCCTTCAAATTTAGCACTCCATTTCTCCAGCTTTCTGCATTTGTCAAAGTGACAAGAAATAGGGAAAGTGAGAAACAAAGGTATATTTGCTAACAACCCTTACAAATGAAGTTTACAGATTTAAGGGAGTTCTAGTAAAATGTATTTCCTGAAAACTTCTTGGGATTAATGCTGTTGTTTAAACTATCATCTACCAGAAATAACAGTAAAGTAATATTGTCACTACTTGTATAGCACATACAGGTGTGTGAGAATTTAATGCCATGGGGGGAAAAAAAATCAATACTTGTGGGCCTTCAAAATATTTATATCCCTTGTGTACCTTTATAAATAAAGCTGAAATGGGGGAGCTAGTATGAGATTGCAGCAGTGTTTGCCAGGCACTTTTTATTTGCAGTGTAGTGAGGTATGGAAAAAACTGCAAGGTATGCTGAGAGAAACATATCAGGAAGACATGTCATCGAAACCTCTTTGCTAGAGCTGTAATTGCTGCAGATTGGCTGTGGCATATGAGTATGTTGAGATGAGATAGGTATCACACCATTTACTTCTGCGTATACTGGTTGTAGTAACTGTTTCCTGGCTTTTTCCTACATAAAATAACCTTACACCCTCCCAACATAAGCACTCTTTCTAGAAGAAAGATTCAATTTAATTTATTAAAAAAAGAACTTGTCTTGCAGTGACATTGTTTTTCCTGCATAAGCCTGTGCTTGGCTTATATGATGTGCCTGGAACTGGGAAGGAATACAGGCTCTTTTGCTTGCACTCCACCCTGTGTACCAGTGCACGGGTGGTTATAATCTTCATGAGAAAATAAACAAGAAAGTATTTTAGTTACTATTCATGGTGGAAAAGGCTCCAGAATATCAACTAAACTAGGCAAAATTCCTCTTGAAATGCGGGCATAGCAGGATGGTAAAGAAAAAAAAATCATATTCCTGATGCCATCCATAAATGGGCTACCTGAGGCAGGATAGAGAAGATGCCTTTCCTTTAGAATCAATATTGTGAAAGGAACGACAGCTAACAACAGAAGATATGGTCAGGCTGCCAACAAAAGCACTATGTTTATCATTCCTGCCGTACGTTTTGTCAGGAGTTTTGCCTGCAGTTTGATTTCTGCAATTACAAAACAAGTCTAAATGCCTGAATAGGAGCATGCTTAATGCAATGCAGGCTTGTAGATGTCACTGCAAAAATAAAACACACAGACAGCTGGCTTTATTCATCCTGTCTCCACTTCAAAAAGAAGAGCAATTTCAAGGGGCAATGCAAGAGAAGGAAGGGAAGGATGTCCCTATCCCTGACCCACCCATCTCCCTGGCTTTTTATCACCGAGGAAGCAAAAAAGCTCTTTCAGCAGTCTTTGCATCTGATATATGTTCTTAGAAAGGCTGAAGACCTGCAGGGATGAGATTGGTTTTCAAAAGAAGATGAAAAAATAGCCTCTGCATAGAGAGATTTTGAAGGAATCCCCACCAGCTTATACTTCAAGGACTGTAAAAATGCAGAAATATAATCCAAAGTGCATTTTAAATGCATAAATATTTAAGGAAATTATATTGTATATGTTTGTCTGAAGAACAGCATACGTTAAGGAGCTTTTCACATGCTTTTTATTAAATATATAAGGAGGTACCCAAACCATTTACTAATATTATCTGACAAGGGTGAACTTAATCCTCATGCCTGGTAGAACTGGAAAAATACGAATATATAGTAAGTTGACATTCTGAGGCAAGAAAGCTTTCGAAAGCTTTAGAAAGCTTTCTGCATGCCTATCTCCAGTAGGCCACATTTTCCTACTGCAAATGAAAACTTTAATGGTGCCTGCCAAGCCTCGTTCCTTTTTCTGATAAGCTGTTCCTCAAATACGAATGTAGATTAATCCTCTTTTAATACGCATTAGCTCAGAACAGATAATCAGCATATAAAAATTCCATCAAATCTTCTGTCTAGTTTTGGATGATTCTGTCAAACAATTTATCCTTCTTTAACAGTTCCAGGAGCAGCACACAAGATGTGTAGCATTCCATAATTCTCTATTTTTAATTTGGCTTTGTTTACTCAGTCTCATGGAATCTTTAATCCCAAGGAGCACCAGTCACTATGTAAGCTTGCCTACTCAAAGTGAAAATATGTCTTTACTTTCCTTGCATGACTCAGGGGCTAAACACTTGAAACACCCGAGTATTCAAGTGAGTGGGTACTGGCACAACAATGAGTGTGAGGGCGCAGGCAAGATAAGCAGATAAATGAAATTGCTCTTGTTTCTACCGATGGATTCCATGCCTTCGTTGTACAAGTCCTTACACCAAATTGTGAAAAGAGAATTGCAACTTCCAGTACAAAATGAACAAATTCTGTTCCATCACTGTACTACAGGAACAAAATAATTAACCTATTACATGAGAATTGGTCGGCTATCACTTTTCAGACAACTGAAAAGGGCTAACGGTTATATTCATTGTGTCTGTGCCAGATTTGGTTTTGATGATAATACATCATGGTCCTGAAAATGTACACTCCTTGCAGAGCTGCACATGACACTACTACTTACCAGCAGTAATCTAACAGACATTGTCAAAAATGATATGTTTTGTAGTACTGGAATTGCCAGCAGTGCCTGGTGAGTCATGGTGGGGGAAAGGGAAGTGGAGAAATAGTGTTGTGCAGAATTGTGGCTCAGTAACTACTGAAAATGAGTAAGAAGCTACGATTTTCAATGTCACTTTATTTGTGACCATCTGAGCAACTGATCAGTGCTTATGAAAATGTTCCCAAAGACAGAAAGCTTTAATGAATTTAAATTCACTCTTCTCTGGCATAAATCTTTACCAATTGTGTGGTATTTGCTGTTTGCTCTTCTCCTACAGAGTGTGTTAAAGTACTTCAGTCACACCTCTTAGGAGCCTAATAACAGAACAGAAATAATAAAATAGTCCCAGTGAATCACCCGTAATCTGAAAATGACCCAAAAGAACATGTTTTGCAAGTAATTACGCAACTGCAAAACCCAGACTTTAAAACAACTATTTTTAGTGTTTTAAGTTCTACATATATGCAAATATAACTGAAGAAAAACAACAAAAACCATTTACATCAGAAATAACTGAAAAAAACACAAGTTTTTGTTTTGTGCCTGAAATAGGAAGTATATGAATGTTACACTAATACATTTGATTCTCTCTATTACAGAGTCAAATCTGCACGTTCTGCAACTTTCTGAAGGAAGCAGATGTCTGAACAAAAACTGTGCACCTTCTAAAATTGGAGTATATTAGGATAAATACATATTTAGTAAAACTTTACTGACAGCTGTCTCTGATGAGAGTCTGAAAGCTACATACCACTGCCTATAAATATTTGGATCTGAAACCGAACTGTTTATGAATCATAACTTCACAGGGAACAACATACACTCGTGAGGACTGTCAAACCTCCACAAGCATAGACATACTGGTCTAAATGATATTACCAATGGAAAGTTCAAATATTAGAGAACTAGCAACGTTTCTTAGGGAACTCTGAATGTCAAGGTAAAAACTACAGACTATGTTCTTCCATAAGACCAACTGGTTTTTTAGATTACTGATATTTTTCTGGACTTGCCTCCTGGGTGGCTCAGGTTCTCGGTGCCTCCAGAAATGGTTACAGGCCAGGAAACAGACCTATGTGCTCTTACAATTCTATAAAGCACATTTTTGGCAGTGTCTCTGACATATTCTAGTTGCCCAGCACATGTGGATCAAGTGCACTGAATCATGCACAGTCACTGTGGCTCCAGCACAAGCCCATGTCATGCCAAGGTATGTCACCAAGAAAAACCTCACCACAGTTACTGACAACTGACCTCAGCATGATCAAAGGAACCAAATGCAAAGATGCATTACTTCATTTTGGAAAAAAATCCCATGTTGTGTCTCAGAGAAAAGCAAGTAAACTGTTTAGGGTAGGATGTGCTGCACCACAGCTTAGACTAACTTGAACAAACCTGCCTGGAAGCTAGAGTAGCAACTCCTGAGACCCCAGAGCTTCTCCATGAGGACACTTCTCCCTCACGATGTCACAGGCCCCTGGAGCAGACACCACCACCTTGACTTATCTGCCTCGACAGTCATCTGCTCTTTCCTGCTCAGCTAAACACTCAGGCTGTGGCTGAAGATACAAGCAAGAGCGAGAATGCAGCCAGCTGAGCAGGAAGGCTGGTTCAGGAGTGCAGTAGGAAGACTGGCCTCTATCCCATGGGTGGCAGAGGGGACAGAAGAAACAGCTTTGGTAAATGCCACCAAGTGGCCAAGCTATATGCAAAAAACTTTACAGACTTCTGCTGGGCAATGCTGAGATTTATCAGCCTTTTACACTGAGATGTAATTATTTTTGAGTTTTCAATCTTGAGCTTAGGTATGAGAGCAGAAGCTTAATTATTTGCATTAATTATTACTATTAATTGTACACGTTATTTTTCTTGGCTATCCGTATGTTGACTAAGATGTTTGCAACCTGCTGTTTCAGCCACATTTCGTTTATTCTTCACATATCTTTAATCATGCTTATGATAATGGTCTACCATATGCCACATTTATTAAAGATATGAAAACTAGGATATCAGCAATCTGAATTGGATGGGCAGAAAAAAAGCAAATGCTTCCATTTCAAAAACACTGTAAAAGCAAGGCGTGCATAGGTTAATCATTAGACTGATTGAAGATTTTAACACCTCACAGTAAGGTCAGCTTATGCACAACTAACAGCTGAAGGGGAGAGAAAGTTCCATTTCTCCAGTTTGATCTTCAAAAATGTTTGAGATAATCTTTTTAAGCTTTAAAATAAAAATTCAGTTATATACAACTAATGCTTTTTATGTTAATTCACGCATCCTGTCCTGCAAATTACTTTCAAAACTGCATTATTTTGAGGAGTTAGATGAGTAAGCAGTATGCAGAATTATAACGACAGAGACATTAATGGTGATAGAGTTTATGTTCCCCTGGAATCACTAGGAGAATGAATGCTACATTCTTATCGTGGATAGGCAGCACAAGTATTTCTCCTTGTATCTGGTTTTAATTCTGCATCTCTCACATGTTTGTGAACACATCGTTAATGTTTGCGATGACGTGTTGGTGAGGTAAGAGACAGACTAATGGACAGTACCTGCAGGGGTGAAGGTGAAGGACTGAACTGCAAAACAAGAAAGCAAACACATTGTGAGTTACACACCCTGATAATAAGCGCTAATAGCAGGGCACGAGTTTCCTCTGGAATTTACTCAGATGTGACTGAATATCATAAGCAGGACATAACAGTTGAGCTTAAAGCACTAACCAGCCAACAGCCAATGAGAAATGATGGTTGGAAAAGTGAGGGGTGAATTTTGACAGTCATATTTGAAGATTTTATGTGTGGCCATGCTGTTCTCCAAATTGTAAACATTAGGATGAATTCTGAAGCATGATCTGTTATCAACTTCCCTTGCTGAAAGCATACACTATTTCATAATTGTAACGATGAGAATTCCATGGCATGATGCAATGGTCACATCACACTTAGATGCAGCAAACACTACGAGAAGCAATGAGTCGCAGGAGACACACTGTTTATAATGACTATTATAATTATTTACAGCTCTGCATTTTAAAGTATACAAGACTTTGCTCTCAATCTCTGTGCCCTCCCACCTCCCACCATGCCAACCCACACAATGGGCTAATAATCCTGCTTTAAAAAAAAAGACAGAGTAGTCTTAGTTTGTGTCCACAGTTTATCCATGGGACTGTTCCCTAAGAGCAGTAACAGTATAGCTATCTCTCCATATGAAATACCTCGGGATCTAGACTGATACTTCATAGAAACACATGGGTGGGTGGCTGTGATATATATTAGTTTCTCAATTAAGAGCACCCCACCTCTCAGACAGTAAAAGTCATCGCTGCTAAAGGAAATCAGAAAACGCCTCAGCAAAAAGCATAACCTACAAATGACACAGGCCACATGGCGATGCAAGGTGAGGTTCCACAAAATCAAAGTCAGCCCAAGAGCCACTGAAAGGGTCTCTTCTCCCTCTGCTTCCACTGCTCATCTGATTTCTTCTTGGGCTGCCTTGTTTCACTAAGCCAAGGGAAGACTAATCCAGTGGGAAGGATTGAAAAAGAGCATAGAAGAGTTTCTATTTGGTTTAGTGAGCCTAGTCTGGACATCAATAAGGCTGATGATGGCTAAAGCTAAGTAGGCATAGGACTGTTTGGCTGAGAGGAGGGAATGAACTTTGGGGTTTTGGCAAGTTGTTACAGGTGCTCATCCACTTAGGGAACCTGAGTCCTTGGTTTTGCATGTGATAACTTGTAAATAGAAGAGTACTTGTGTAACTTGAGTGTGATACATGTCAACATTAAATACACTGTGCCCTCAACTGTGCTAATCTTGCTTAAAAAGGAAATTTCTCTACAAGAGAACCAACCCCGATATTTGAAGAACAGCTTTGTGGTGTTAAATTAGGGTTCAGAGTTACCCATTTTACAGGAATTCACCTGACTTCCTAAAAAATCTGTAAGACTCTCGAAGCACAGAATAATACACAAAAACAGGCTGGGGAAGAAGAAAATACTTTCAATTGTCAAATGTATTTATTTTTAAAATATATAGTTTTCATAAATAAATATGAAATATTTATTCATAAATCAAACCCATAAATACATGGTTTTCAAAAACTAATTTGTAGCTGGAACAGCACATTTGGTCCAAGAGGGATCACACCGTGAGGGCATTCCGAGGTGTTCTACCTCCAAGACAACACTTTTTAAAGCTTCTGCCATAGGTAAATTTTGACCACACTTCTCTGTCTAATTCATCACTCTCTTCTCCTCCAGGTATACGTATGGAGTCACTAATTAAGTACCTCCATTATTTTCCCATGCACATAGCTTCAAAGACATGGAAATGCATGGGAATGAAGAAGACGGCCAAATACGCTTTCTAACCTTACTTACGAGGGTCTAGTCTAATTCACATTTGAGCACATAAATGGAGCCAGACTGCTAACAGAGTGCCTTCTGAGCAGGAAGCAAGAGGAACAGTTAATCCTCTTTGCAGAGGAGATGTGCTGGAGATGTAAAAATAAAGACTGTCTTATGATAATGATGAAATGTGGTACCGAGCAATGCATTTAAAGCTTCTCATACACCAGCATTTTCACAGCATACATTTAAAACAAGCATTCAAAATTCACCCAGGCCACCTTTAAGTGAGTTCAACATGTTTTTTAAAGTAGGTTTAACAGCACCTGTCTTGTTCACGATAGAACCTGATGAGATGGCAATAAACAGCTACTGTTCTTACCAGCGTAATTGCTGAGCCCCTTCCTCTTCTTTCTGCGCCAGTACAGCCAGATGCTGAACCCCATCAGAATTACCCAACAGGCACCACCGATGCCAGCTATAAAGGCAGGCTGTTTGACAACGTCAGTGATTTGTTCAGTTATGCTGTTGTTATTTTCAGTGATGACAACTTCGTTACGACCTCCTGCACAAAAGAAATGCGACAGAACGTTGTTGTTAGGGATTCTGTAATAGGAACAGAGCACTGCAAACGAACATAAAGAAACCCAAAAACCCAACAGTAATGCACCTCAAAAGAATTATCCATAGTAGGAGATCTTTAATGAGTACCTATATGCACCTGGAAAACCAGTGTTTCTAGAAAGTAAATCCACTGTGATTTTGCAAGCATATAGTTGAAAAGATAGCTCTATAGCACTCTCCTAAGTAATCTAAGAGATGACAGTCCAGAGTGGGTTTTTTAACAACGTACATGTTTGTTGGTTTGTTTTTACATAATTATAGGCAGAATATAATGATGAGAAAATGGATCATGGGCAACAAATAAAAAAATAAACCAAGCAATCAATGAACAGCTATTTCAAAATGAGAAACCCAAATACAAAATATGCTGCAATATCAAAAGACAGTTCCTTCTCGCATTGTTGTCAGCATGCCAAAAGTTCTTACTTAACTCATTTGGTTTTGCAGCATGCTGAAGCTTCCAAATTAAAAACAAATAACAAAATATATGTATTTTCAACTGAGGCAGAGATGCATTTTCCAGCAATTATTTCATGAGGAAAACAATCCATACAAATCTTAAGTGCACCAGCATTGGCACAAAGCAGAAAATCATGTACTTAACTGTAAGCCCTAAATAACCACAGCAACAGCTGCTATTTTTTTCACCTAGACTATGCATGAAAAGTTCTAAACATCAACCTGTAAGAAACAATTATGACATGGAATACCAATTAAAGTGACACGCATAAAACAATTACTGCATAGGACTTTAAACTCCGTATATTACATTATAAAACTGTACATTTCAGTAGATGCTCCCGGTGGGTTTTCTCCCCTCTTTCTCTAAAAGGGAACTTTTCTAAAAGGAAAAGCTTGGTCTCTGGCTTGAAAACAAATGCTCCTAAAAAACGTGAATGGAAATTCAGGAAATGCTAAAGCATCTAGTCCCAGGGCCATTATTTGACTACTGCAAACCTTCCCTTGTCAAAAATGGTTAGGTTTAAAATTAGGAAATGAGGAAAACCTTTTTCTGCAAAACATGAACAGTGATTATACGTACATTTGATATAAGCTGCCTACATCTGTAGTTTTGAAACTGGTGAAAGAACTAGCCCTTATTTCCAGCAAAAGCACGTACATAACTCAGCCCTTGAAATGTGCTGCAGTATTATCAGATGCCTGCGTGCATGTTGAAGAACTGCAAGAGTAGCCACTCTACTGAGACAAAAAAGTTGCAGATACGATGGTTCTCAATCCTGACAGTCTATCACACACAACTAAACGTAGTAGAGTATGGCAATGAAACACCCAAACGGTCATTCCTGAAATTAAAGTATTGTAGCGTTACGCCTTGCTGTAAAAATGTCCATATTCCTCTTCTATAACTCAGCAATGGTTAAATTCACCACTTACTTCTTTCAACAGAAGAGCCCCTCTGTCAGCACACTGGCTTCAGCCTAAAGCAAATAAACAAGGTCCTTGGCTAAAGCAGATGTGAGAAGTCTGACACTTCCCGTTTATTTGCACGGACACCTCTTTGCGGAAGACCCAGAGTTTACAGCAGTCAAGCTGTGAATGAGGATCCCCCCCAGCAGGCCTGTTGGGCTGAGCGTGCCTGCCTTGCCCCAGCCTGCACCCCTGGCCAGGGACTGCCTCTGCCCCTGCCAAGACACAGCTTCAGGCCCTAAACTGGGTCCAGAGCTGGACTGAGTTACTCAGGAAGAAAGGCAATGCGCTGCATTACATTGCTATCCCTCTGCTAATGATCTCCGTGGTTTTATTAAGCTTTCTCTGTTTCAGCACCATGTCAATATTTAGTAATGATGACCGTCTGCTTTTGCAAACAGACTGCTGAAACCGTGCTGGAGCTTGGCTTGCTCTCAGTAGTGCTGTGCAGGAAACAGAACAGGCTGCCCACAAACAAAATAGGTCCCGCAGAAGGATGCCGACAGAACAACATCTGCTGACCTATGGAAGTCTGTACTGGTATCATGTCTATACTGGCCATGCTGGTAAGCATTACTAACATCAGGGCCTGGCAGGTTCCTTTCCCATACCTTCCTATATTACTTTGCCATTGCCAAAGGCCCGGTGGTTTCCAGTTCTGATGCAGTAAGCAAGAATAAAACCCAGTGAGGAAAAGAAGGGAGGTAGCAGTGGCTCCATTATCAGATTTTCCCTTTTTTTCCTGCCCATGGAACTAATCCATAGGTGCACTCCGGTGCTAAAAAAGGAAGTGTTGAGAGCAAAACTAATAGAAGGAGGCACTCTAAGTCACACTCTTCCAGGCACACAATTGATTTTCTAGTAGAAATCAGCATGGGAGTTGATGTTGCTCTAATGGTCATTAACTTTCAGTTAATTTCTGTGCCCTTTGGAGGAGAGGTAAAAGCAGTGGGACGGTGAGAAAACAGGTAATGTCAGCACTGCTTCAAAGGCAGCCGTACTGCCTTGGACAAGAGCAGACAGGGAAGTGCTTCAGGGACACCAGCTTCAGGAGCAGACGCTCCTGGACTCAAGAAAAGAACAACCGCTTCCTGCTAAAGCCTCCAAAAAGTCTGAAGATCTCGTTTGCTTCTCTAGTGTCTTTTAGAGAATGCAGGATGTGAGAGCAAACTGCAGAGAGCCTGAGGAGAGCTTTCAGTGGACTTTACGCTCTCCCTCTCTTCTAGGGGAAGGTGCAATCTGTCTCCAAGTTATCTTCTAAAGTTTTCCATCTGGCTGTTTGCTCCTACCCTTCAGTGCCTAGCAATTACAACTGCAAAAGTAATAACTCTTTCAAATGTCAAAATAACATATGCCTTGTGAATTTGACGACTGAAAAATAAGTGGATACAGATGAACGTTATCCACTGACGTTTGATAAAATGAATGCAATTGTTGGGGTTTGGGGAAACAAATGGCATTAATTCTGTATTTCTTTAGATAATATTTGAGCAGAAGTAATAAATATGTCATCCAGGGTACCACTGTGCTATCTTATATACTGCAGGTGTTGTGGTAACAATTCTGTCAGTTCAACTAATTAGAACATAGACATGGGAAGTGTGTGACCTGTAACGCTCCATTGTTCCTGAAGACAAAAACATAATGAAATATAATGTCTTCCTCCCATTGGAGAGTAATGAAGAACAAAACTAATTTGTTGGACTAAAAATTAATTAGACACATCAGCTTCAATTGTACCTATTACTGTGAAAGTTTGCAGCTGTTCCTCACGTTATTATGCCAATGATGGAATGTAAGAGTGAACAGCCCAACTGATGAAGAGAAACAATAGCTATACCATTAACCAACACTGTTGTTATCTCCATTTTTACTTCTGGTTTTCAAGTGAAAATTTTTAGTATATCAATAGTGATTATGAAAATGTTATTCTCGATTCTCTTTGAGCTTTCAATAAAACTTTTCAATGTCCTGCTTGAAGTATGGGCATAGGGTTCCTGTAACAGTGATACAATTTCTAACTAAATAAGCAATATACTCCCTACTGCTTCATATTGTCCTGGGTTTACTTTCTGGATTGTCATGGGTCTGTCTGGGAAGTCAGTAGTAGATTATCCACCATGGAAATCAGTTATTTTCAGAAAAAAACCCCTTCTTCTTTGAGGAACATATCCTATATTTAAGAATAACATCTTTATTTTATATGCTGGGCTCCACATTCCATGACAGTGAAAGTCATGCTGTTTAGCAACACCACTTAACTCTTCTGCATCACTGACCTGCTCTCTCCATAATGCAGCACTTCTGCAGTTGTTCATTCTGTATGCAAGCTGTTAAGATAGTATAGCTAAGCACCAGGCCATGTAGGACTACATTATAATGCAATCACTCAGTAATGTTGTCTTAGTCATTATGATGTTTTGAGGTTTATTCATTAGCTTACTTTTTAATCCATGCAATTATTTTTTTAATTTACCTAAAAATTCATCTTCTTACTGTATATTCTTGATTCTTAGTCAAACATTGAGTGGTATCAACTCAGATTTTCCAGAAATGGTATCACCTAAACACTGTTACCTTTATTAAGCAAATTTATAGTCTGAGAAATAACTGCCAGCAATTCATAAGCCACAGAAAAATGGGACCTAAAGAAAAGGGAGATACAGACCATAAAAGTAACCATAATCACAGCCAGCTTTGGGCTCCCAAAAGGGAACACAGTAATGAGAACAGCAACACAAGCCAAACAGAAAAGACTCTCCTTTACCTCATGCACAAGGCTCTTAAACGTGCAAAGATGCCACCAGACAAGCTTGTTGCAGCAGAAATTACGGAATTATTTAAGGAACAAATAAATATCACTGTAAGTTTGACAATGCAAAATTAAGTCTCTAAATATCAAATAACTTTTTGCTTTCTTTTGTACTTTATTTGCATCCTAACATCCCTTTTCCTCCTTCCTGCAACAACACAGATCTCTCCACATTTAACTCTTGATTATACTAGTCACTTTTTGTAAGGAAAAAGTCAGGATAAAGGGCTGTAGCCAGATGCAGGGCTGAACATTCTGGGAATCATCCAGCAAAGCACTTTAGTGCAAGTTTAACTCACAACACGTTAATGACACAAGGCTACTCACATGCTTAGAATGCAACACATTAAAGTGTTCTGCTGGAACAAGCCCACTGTGTTTAGTGCCTCGCTCAATGAACTCTCTAAGGAAAAGAAGTCCTGCTCGAGAGAATGCAATGACAGACTAGTTGTACAACATCAGTTATTTACACAGAGGTCCAAAACTCAGGCCTATTAGAGAACAGGTTTCTTTCATTTTCAAAAATCAATTCCTTGCTTTCAGTGCTAGAAAACTTTGCCCTCCTCTTTTCTTTGGCCTTTCCATAGATGCCTTTTTCAAAAACCAGTGCTATCTCCACATCCACTCTTTGTTCCTTCTCCAGTGACAATACAGTCAAAGCTCACATACCCCAAATACTGTTTTGACGCATAGGGAACCTGAATATCATTAAACATCTAAGCAATGCTTAGGGAACAGCCTTTTCTAAAGGTCTACACATAACTGAATAGTCCACGTTTCGGACACTCTCTTGCCAAAATTTTCTAAAAAGAAAATATTTAATAGCAACAAAAGAAGCTAACAAACAAAACCGCATTTAAGTGCTAACAAAATTAGGTCATACAGATAAAAGCAACAAAATACTCATATGAGGTGCTTCTGTGCACAGCTCTATTTGGTTTTGTTAAATATGTTGTATTTTATTATATTTTTATCCTTCCTATATTGTTCCTGCCTTTATATTTTATACTTGAGAAGAATTTCAGAAGAAACAGAGTATGTGTTTCCCTCAGGTCAGGAAATGAATTCACCATGAAAACTGCTACTGAGAAAGTCATTTCAAAGGCAGGGATGATAACACTACCTTTACTCTCTCTATTTCGAGCAGAAGCCACTTATTCTTTGGTAGAGGAAGCTCGTCTGCTTGGGATACCTGAGAAACACTGACTTCAAATGTTCAGAAAACCAGCTGTAAATAGTGCCCTAGGCATCAATGGTACGAGTAAGGCAATATTACAGTCATCTGAGCAGGAGGAAAAGGGAGCTCGATCTGTCAGTTCCAGAAATCCATCAAGCAG
>NW_009939609.1:12347-20637 GCF_000696875.1 Nestor notabilis | reverse complement strand
CTTTTGATTCTCCTCCCCATCCCTCCGAGAGCATGGGGAGGAAGAAGTGGGGGAGTGAGTAAGTGGCTGCGTGGTTCTGAGTTACCGGCTTGGCTTAAACCATGACAGATATAAGGAAGAAGTTCTTCACAGTGAGGGTGGTGAGGCACTGGAATAGGTTGCCCAAGGAAGTTGTGAATGCTCTATCCCTGGCAGTGTTCAAGGCCAGGTTGGATGGAGTCTTGGGTGATGTGGTTTAGTGCAAGGTGTCCCTGCCCATGGCTGGGGGGTTGGAAGTAGATGATCTTAAGATCCTTTCCAACCCAAACCATCCTGTGATTCTATGATTCTAGAAATAAGATATGTGGAAGAAAATGTATATTCACCCTTTCAGCAATAATTGGCTTAATATTCAGTTGACATTTTCAATAAGTAGTATTGGTCAGTGTCAAGGAATAAGCAGCAGACCTCTGCTGCTAACAGCTAAGATGATCTGCAGAAAGGTTGTGAGAGCAAATAAGCCCCTCAAATTCTGATTCTTTTTGCCCACATTTTCACTCACTTCCCATTTCCTGCCATTTCTTTTCTCAAGCATATCAGATATTTTTTTTTCTTCTGTTCCTATTCGAATCTCCATCATTCTTAGGTGAAGCTATTTGATAAAACTAAGTGTTCACCTTACTGCCACTTCTTTGACTATTAAATGTTGCCACCAGGAAGTCCTGTTCCCTGTGGTAGTGGGTGTCTTTTAGGAATGATGCACTTTCTATGAGTTATTCCTGGGAGTGTTCCTGATCCCCTCTCAATTTTCATAGATTTGGATTTGGAAATCCATACTTCCCAAACAGAGGACTCCAGTCCTTGTTGGCCTCACAGCATCTCTCTGTCTTTCACTTTCCCAAACCCAGGTACTACACCATTAGCAGTGCTGAAAATCCTGTCAGGTTTCACTCTTCTGCAATCCAGAAAATTAAGCTTAATACCCTCTGCTGGCTCAGGTTCCAAATCTTATTCTGCCAGCTATTATTCTTCATCTTTTTGGCTTTCCTTTCCTCTCTATTTCTTTTCTTCTTCTATCTTTCTGATTCTGTCTTTCTTTCTTGGTGCTGTCTCATTTCCTTTTCTTGCATCCTGTTACTATTCTGATTTTCCAGTGAGTCTGGGACAGTAAGGATCTTCAGACTGCATGTGATCTTAACAAAGCAGGGAGAAAACAGAAATGAGGAACGCAAATCTGGCAGATTGAAGAGATCTTAGTACCAGGATAATAGGAAATGCAAAGAACCAGTGAAAAATATTGAGATGGTATACTAAAAATATGACTGAGTGATGACGTTTTTCAGAAATTTCATCTTAGAGCCAAGTCAGATAGATAGTACCAAAATTGATTTTGCTCCAGTGGAAACTGGAATAGACCACTTTTGACCCTGCCATAGAAAATTCATTGGAGATTTGATGGAAAACCACACCTATGGCAATACTTTCAGCAGTACTCATAATGGATTTACACCCATCTCCCCATCTCATATGTTGTGGGACAGTCCTCAGTCAAAATCTCAAAATGATTATCAACCAAGTACTAAATATTTCCATCTATGTTACGATGTATTCTATTGTAATCTATTACTGACATTAGTGTACCTTTTTCTGTAACCAAATATATAAAAAATATAATGTCCTCTATGAATGATTCCAACAGCTGTTTTGTAAAGAACAGTTTACACTTCAAATTTAGGTTTCAGCTATATTTTAAACAGACATTCCCATTCCTCTTTAAAATGCATTCTAATTTAGGCTATTGAAAACCATTATTTAAAATTTGCTTAAAATTAAATGAAGTATTTAACCCCACAGCACAAATGCATTATGTTCTACTACTTCCTTAGTTTATGTTATTCTGCCTGGTTTGTTTTGTTTGGGTGTTTTTTGTAATATTTTGAATTTTTTTTTCAGTGATAGCAAAGGAATTTATCTAAACCAATGTCACTGTTACTGTAGTTGTTGACAATGCTTGCATTTGGAAAAGCTTTATCTTGTGTCTCATTTACATATATGTAATGATATATCATAAACTGTCTCTGATATATGGATATACACCTGTATTTCATGCTGACAAATGACCTGCACTTAAGACATTTCTTCTCTATCATAGAAGGTCTGATTTAAAAAACTATAAAAAGCCCATAAGCATTTTTACAGAAGTATCTCTGAGAGGCTGCTTTATTTTTATTTTCTGCCTCATATGAGATAGAAGCTTAGTTTTCTTTGCTATCTTCTGCTTGTATTGTGATCTGTCACTGATATTATGTTGTGAATTAGGATGTTGGTTATATAACACCAGCCAGAATGGAGTTTGTTAATAAAAGAAGTGAAATACAAGTTTGTTGTTCAGGGAGCAGTTTCTCTGAATCAGAGACTTGCTGTTAATTCACAAAAGCAGTGAATTCTGCAGGTAAGCTTTATGCCAAAGTATATGGAGAAAATGTAGGTGGTCTGGACATGTGATAAATGCAGACAAATTGCTGCATGGATAGTACATAAATAAAATAAAAGGATCACTAATTATTTAAATGATGGAAGAGACTTTGATCCATACGGAAAAGAAAAATGTGAAAAATCAGACGTTCAGCTACTGTGAAATGTCTTTACTGATGTTGTCTGGAAGGGTTTCCTATGTATAATGTGAAGAAAGAAGCTATTTCAGAGAGATTTTAGCTTCATTCTTAAGACTTCATATTGCCATTTGACATGTGGTACTGGACCACTATTGGAATTACAAGCATCCGGGGCATGAATATCATGAATGATATGTAACATAAGAAGTCCTACACCATGGGTGAAGAAAGCCAGTAACCATGAGAATGCTGTAAATTTCATGACAGTCCTGGTCTTCCTATTTACCAGGATAAAGTGCAGGGTTTTATTCAGACACATTGACATGTCTAGTAAAGAAGCAGTGATGAATAATTGCAAGTGAGGCACTCAGAGGCTTCTCGTTTCAGCTGATGTTTGAACAACATAGCTCCACAATGTTTTGCCACAGGTTAGAAAAGAAGTTGCAATGACTGCTCTGCCAGTAAAAAAGATATTCTTGGTTATTTGGCAGTTAATCTGGCCTGGATAATATCATAGGAGTGATGGAGCTCAGTGAAGAGTGAGACCAAGATGAAGAGAGGTTCAGGGAGCTTGAATTCCTTAGTCTTTTGTTCAGGGAGAAAGAGACACTTAGAGGGTATTTGCATGCCTTTGAGTAATAAATTGTGTACCTACAGTGCTTATGGCCAAGTATTAATAGACAGGTGAGAAGATTCTTGGAATATGTGTATGTGAACTTAATTTGAATAGGGAATTAAATACATGCAGAGATGGACCAGCAATGGCTTTTGGATTCAATGGCAGTTTTTGGTTCCCTAAATATACCATTGCTGTTGCAGAAATACAGAGGAATTGGCAAGGTTAATTGGTTCAGAGATTGGACAAAAACTTTCTGCTTGAAATGTGAGTCTTTGGATCAGCTGTCTGGATGACCAGCTTGTGAATTCATAAATTTTAATTACTTATGCTCCTATGGAGTTTGTAAAAGACCTAATCCCAATTTCTTTATGCACCAAAATGTCTAATGACTTCTGTACAAGTAGTTGTGCAGAGAATGCACAATCAGACTTGAAATGATTATACACTGTTGGATCTTGCTACTGTTTTCTGTGCTATGAACTGACTGTCGATTTAATTTAAACTGGAAAAATCATGCGGCTGAATTGATTAGCTCTGTGTTTTTCTGGACCTGTACATTGTGTTGTTTTATCTCTGTCAGCTCAAATACTACAACTCAAATCAGGGTTTCTTTAGGATGCCATTTTTCAACAGCCAAGTTAATAAGTCATGCTAGGAAAAAGACGGGAAGAGTAAATATTTCTGTAACCATAAAATTCTGTCCTAAAGTGTTATCTCTAAACCATTGTTTACATTAATATTTTAAGTATTCTCTGTACCATCAAAATATCTAAAACTGAAAACTTTCCTGAATTTAGATTTGTAAGTTCTTGTTGTCTTGCTTTCATACTTGCGCTATCATTGTTCCTCCTTGGATTGCTTTTTTTGGGCACTTTTTGTCATGTATGGAGAAATTCTGTGTATTTTGTAAGAATAAAGGAGATAGATACTACAGATAACACAGATAATGGAGAGCTGGAGTTAGTTAGCTGTTAGGCTATGCATCAACATCCTGCATAAGGGCTGTTATGTCTTTTTGCTGGCCAGGTCATCAGCCAGATGCAGAGGGTTCTGTGCCTACTGCTCCCTGAAATAGCTTTGTTGACTCACCATCTACAATTCCCTGATGTTTTTCATTAGGATTTGTTGCCTTTTCACATTACTTCTTTATGTCTTGAGCTCTGGGGCTTGTCACAGTGCTATGGGGCCAGTGGGTCCCTCCACCCCAGCCAAAACCAGGGCTGTTGTGGGGCAGGCTGGGACAGCCCGAGCCCCACGCATCAGGTACCTCCACAGGTCTTCCTCACAGTTTAGCAGCCTCCTCAGAGGTCAGACCAAGGCTGCACAGCAGGATCACATCAAAATGGGCTTTGGGAATCAGAGAGCTGAACACCTAGGAAACGGAGAGACCTGGTTCATTGGCAGGTGACAGTTCTGATCTTCTTCCTCACCACCTGCCCTCCAAACTTGCTTGTGATAATACCTGTTATTGAAATTCGGGCAAATTTAGGCGGCAACAGCTAGAAAAATAGAAGTATGATGTGCAGTCATAACCCATGGCAATACTTACCCATCCTGGTATGTCTGTCATCTAGATTGGAGAGAATGGAATGGCAAACCCCTTTCAGCCTTCCTCCCACTGGAAGCATGGATCAGTGGGGAGGAGATTGCTGTATGCAGGTCATGTCCTGACCTGAAAGGAAGATACATCTGGAGCTGGATATTGGGCGGCATGCCTAACACTCACGCTCTGCAGGCCTCTGGCCATTTCGGTTAGAACACACTTGTTGCTCCAGTGTGCAGGCTTGCAAGTAACCACAGATGGGTTTTTTGCTTCTGTACATCTAATATTTTAAAAGTGGCTTTGCATATTAATGTACAGCAGCTTCTGTTTCCAATCTCTCTTCACCTCTGTAATTGTATGACAAGATCTTTAGCATTTTTTCTTTCTTTCTTTGTCGGGAGCATTCATATTTCAGGCAAAACTAAATAGCATTACCTATTACTGAGGTTGCCAAGCATTTTCCTTGATACATGCCTTTCTTCATTTACTTATAACTCACCCAGACTCTAGCTGTTGTGATGAATTTTTCCATGCCAATTTCTGCCTCCAGCTGAATCTTTGCATTGTAATGTTTCAAGCTTTTCTGAGAAGGATGCTAGGAGAAATAGTTTGTTTTGTCCATATGATGCAGAAGCTTTTCTTTGAAATACACAAATATCTTTTCTTTGGAGGATATGAAGAGATGATTAAGAAGCAGAAAGACTGCAAAAATATGAGATATGTGTCTTTTGCTTCCCATAAAAATCTGCTGGGCCAAAGATTAAGGGCAGAGACCCAGATTTTGGAAGGTGGAGTCTGGGGAAGGCATATCAGGCTGTCAGGAAAATGGACAAGGAGTGTGTGTGTGAAGCTGGACCAAAGAAAGAAAAAGGGCAATGTGACAGATCTGAGAGGGACCTAGAACAAACAGACCTGGGATTGCCCAAGAGGGTATTTGGAGACAGACAGCTTGGAGGAGCAGAGTATTTAGGCAAGGATCCTGAGACAGGAACAGCCTGAGGAGTCCTGAGAGACGCACTGTGGGGCTGGAATCATGGCAGCTGGGATTCGGCAAAAGCACTGTCTCATGGGGTTTCACTGTGTGATCATTCACTACTTTTCCATAGCATTACAGTGTCGTTCACTCTGCACAAGGTATCTTTCCATGAAATTCTGTTCAGTAGAGTCTTGTTTGCAGGATGCTAAACTTCCCGCTTCATTTGTGTATTTATTTTGCATAAGCTGGAAACAGTCACAAATGCCATTCAAATTGTGCAGAATCTTGCAATCCAAATTTTCTCCAGTACAAACAAGTTAATATAACAGTGAAAACACTGTGCTTCCTGATGGCATCCAGAGACTGAGGTAAATTAGAACTCAGGTGTTCAAAAGAAGGTGGGGCTAGAAACCAATCTAAAGCAATTGTAAGATGATAATTAGACTTAACTATGAATGAGAGCAGAAAGAGGACTTTTTCTTTTCTTTTTACAGTTCCTCTCCTGCTTCTTTTGCATTCTCAGGGTTGTTTTCCTCTATCTTATTTTACTCTTTTGCCTTCTTTCCTGCTGTTTAAATATAGAGACTGATTTAACTAGCTAAGATTTCATCTTTTGTAACAGCACTGTGACCTGTGACCAGAAGGGCAGCTAACAGCACTGCCTTAAGGAACCTGACTCTGACATCTGCCAGGTCTTGAAGGGGCTGATAAGGCTGTGTGATGTGTTTGCCTTTCTTTAGCAGTGAGTTTGCAAGTAGGAGTCTGCAGCTTCTACTGAAAATATTTTTCCTCTTTTCTTTCCTGTTCAGTGTGTGTTTTTCTTGTCCTTCTAGAAATAACAGAATTAATTTCTTTTTTTTTTCCCCAGTGAAGAATAGTATTTCTGTAAATTGATCAAGCATAACATTTTCTTTGTAAAAGCTGTTTACAGTAAAAATAAGAAAATAAGAGACCGTATTAGAAAGAAAACCCTTGGCAAGCAAATACTCTAAGGCCTCTGTATTCATGCTCAAGGCCAGGTTGGGTGGAGCTTTGAGCAACCTGGTTTAGTGGAAAGTGTACCTGCCCAAGGCAGGGGGTGTTAGAACTCAGTGATCTTCAAGGTCCTTTCCAACCCAAACCATTCTATGATTCTATGGTACTTGAACATTAGTCAACAGTCTAATACTGTACTGTCATATGGTCATTTTACACTGTTGACCTTTTAGGCCCATTTAGTCCTTCAAAATTAGAAAACTTAGGAAAAAAAGGAATAGCAGTTAGTTAAATCAATGGAATGGCGCTCTGAAAACCTGGATTTTTGCTCCCAGCTTTGTCAATTCACACTTTCAATTAGTCAAGAAATTAAAAAAACCTCTTTTCGTTTACTGTATAGTCTTTTTTTTCTAGACGTTTGACTCTGTATCCCAAGGACTGATCTGCACAAGTGCTGAGTGTCTCCAATGCAATTGAAAGTAATGCAACGTGAACTGCAGTTTGAATATTTAAACATCCTATATAATATTAAATTGCTTTGAAAAATCATGACCTAGTTCACCAGTTTGGATTCTGTCCTTCCATTTTACATTTTCTCATTTGTAGGAATGAAGCTAATGTTATTTCCTTTATCCCAGATTCATTCATATTGATAACGAGTCGTAACAATGATAGTGATTATTCAGACCCAGTAGTAATTTTGAGCTGCAGAGATACAGATCAGTGGGCTCTGGGACACATCCTCTGAGAAAAAGACACATTTTTTTTTCTCAGAGGACATGTTCATATTTCAATAGCAGTCATCAGCATCACCTTTCTTGGTTATCCTGGCAGGCAAGTGACACACAAAATTGGCCTAGAGCAGGTCTTTTTATTTTCATAGAATCATAGAATCATAGAATAGTTATGGTTAGAAAGGACCTTAAGATCATCTAGTTCCAGCCCCCCTGCCATAAGCAGGGACACCACACACTAAACTGTGTCGCCCAAGGCTCTGTCCAGCCTGGCCTTGGAACACCATCAGGGATGAAGGATTCACAACTTCCTTGGGCAACCTATTCCTATTTCTGGATTTACAGATTCCCAAACATTTTCCAGCAGAAGCACAGATATGTGGACTGAATTGAAGCCTTCTGACAGGAGGAACTTTTCTTCTTTGCTTGCCTTTATGGACTCATTAAAAGTTGTTCACAGTCTGGTAGGGGTCTCTGGGCCACAGGTTAAAACCAACTTTAAATACATTAAACTTTCTGACTCAGCTGTCTACCAACATGAATTTTTCACTGCTGTTATCTTCATTTTACAGGTTCTGGAGATAAAAAGATTTCTATGTACAGATCTTTCTCCTGGGCATTAAATATGCTTAAATAACTACATCTTTAAACTTCATTTTCATTGAATCATAGAATGGTTAGGGTTGAAAGGGACCTTAAAGATCATCAAGTTCCAACTCCCCTGCCACAGGCAGGGACAACTTCTACTAGACCACGTTGCTCAAAGCCCCATCTAACCTGACCTTGAATGCTTCCAGGGATGGGGCATCCACAGCTTCTCTGGGCAATCCGTGCCAGTGCCTCAACACT
>NW_009939609.1:0-12288 GCF_000696875.1 Nestor notabilis | reverse complement strand
CTTATGATTACACAGTGTTCCCCTAAAGGCCACCTTTTAGCATTGGAAGGCTGCAATAAGGTCTCCCTGAAGCCTTCTCCTCTCTAGACTGAACAAGCCCAACTCTTTCAGCCTATCTCCATAGGAGAGGAGCTCAAGCCCTCTGATCATCTTTGTGGCCTCTTCTGGACTGGGTCCAACAGGTCCACATCCCTCTCGTGCTGAGTCCCCAGAGCTGAACACAGTACTGCAGGTGCGGTCTCAAGTGTGAGTAGAGGGGGAGAATCACCTCCCTTGACCTGTGTCGTGGTTTAAGCCCAGCCGGCAACTTGGAACCACGCAGCCGCTCGCTCACCTCTCCCCTCTTCCTTCCTCCCCCCGCTCCCGGAGGGATGGGGAGGAGAATCGAAGGAATGTAACTCCCATGGGTTGAGATAACAGCTCTCCAGTAACTAAGGTATAATACAAACCACTACTGCTACCAATAATAATGATAAGAGGAATAACAAGGGAAAAGGACACAACCACTCACCACCCGCCGACCGATACCCAGTCCGACCCGAGCAGCGATCTGGGCCTTCCAGGTAACTCCCCCCAGTTTCTATACTGGGCATGACATGCTGTGGTATGGAATACCCCTTTGGCCAGTTTGGGTCAGGTGTCCTGCCTCTGCTTCCTCACAGCTTCCCCTTCTCCCTGGCAGAGCATGAGACTGAGAAAGTCCTTGGTCAGAGTAAACATTACTTAGCAACAACTAAAAACATCCGTGTTATCAGCGTTGTTCCCAGACTGAAAGTCAAAACCACAGCACTGCACCAGCTACTAAGAAGGAGAAAAAATGACTGCTGTAGCTGAACCCAGGACAACCTGCTGGCCATGCTCCTTTTGATGCAGCCCAGCATATGATTGGGTTTCTGGGCTGCATGTGCACATTTCTGGGACATTTTGAGCTTTTCATCAACCAACATCCCCAAGTCTTTCTCCTCTTTTCAGTAAGATGGATGATTCTTATGTTCATGTAGTGTATCTCATTCTCCTATTAGGAAGAGAAGCATCTAAAATGAGTGGTGGGAATTCTACACAGGATACAAAATCAATGTGCATAATATATACATTATATACATATACGTATACATCATATACATATACATCATATACATCAGCTTGATATATATACTGTGGAGCAGTATTCATTCAAATATAGTCCTTAATGACCAACTGACTGACAACATATATCGAAAGACAGACTGCTAGGAAGAGATACTGATACTGTATTAGCTGAAATGGCAGTCCTGTTTGGCTATCCGTTGGAAACCTACCTGGAAAACCACAAATATGCTTTAAATAATGCTGGAAGGGAAATACAGAGAAATAAAAAAGCTATTTGTGCTACTAATTTGAGAAAGGATTAAAAGGCCGGTTATACAGCTCTATTTTGCAGTCTCATTTTAAATTATTAATTGTGCTGGGCACGCAGAAAGAATGACAAAGCACAGGGGATATGGTTTAATTAGCCTAAAACTTTCATTAACTTCATTCATCTGGGAGCTGTCTGGCAGTAAGTTGTGCAGTATAGGTTATCATGCCCTTTTCACTCTTTACAACCTATTTAAAGGGGGATGTCTTCAACCTCTTTCCCATTTGCACCCACTGGTACTGACTCATTGCAATTGCAAGCAAGTTTAGTTTTACATTTGTCAATCATCTCCGTCACCACTGTCTGCTGCAACCTTCAAAATCCAGCTACGGGCTCTTTTTATCTGCTCTGGGGAAAGTTATGGGACTTACTTACTCTAAAATGTGACAGTCTCCTTAGCGTTACAAGAACCTCTTACAAGGTCTCAGCCTCACAAGGTAACAAAAAGGAGTACACTGGACTGTCCCCACGTGCCAGACTATAGAAATGGCATGGACAATCTCCCCTGCCTCAGCTGGGACCATTTGCCTATATCCAGTACCTTAGTCACACTCCCACAACATATCCTTACAATAACCCCCACATCTCTAAAGAGGGTTCAGGTAATAATGGTATTCATTCTGCTCAGCTCTCCTTCCTAAAGGTGTGGAGAGTGGACTGGTTCATATATGCCATGTGCACACTTGTTTCTCTGCTATATACAGTGCAGCTTTACCTCAGATCTAAACCAAACTGAGCAAGCAGTACTGTAAGACTGTCTAGAACTAGAATTAACCATAAGGAATGAGATGCCCATTTTCAGCCTTTTTCAGCTAAATATAGTTCCTGAATGCCTCAGCTAGCAGAAAACCTTTAGTGGAAACCTCTTGTAGTATTTCGTTTACCTTCCCTGCTTTGTATTTGATATCTCAAAATCAAAAGACCACTCTGCTCTGGTGCTTTAAGTCTCCAAACTTTTGCATGTCCAATCCTTGCCAAGACGGTTACCTTTTCTCTGCTGTAAACAGTCCACAAATGCCACCTGGACTGTAGCTGAGTGCATCGAAAACATATTCTTATTCTGGCATATCTAAACTAACCAGGGACAACAGATGTTCTTTAAACAATACTAGGGAAATTCTTCTGACATCACTAATTAACTGGCCATTTATAATAGCTCTGTTTTCCATTTCCATTTTAACTGTGCTCATGTTTTTGACTGAGCTTTTGCTTCACTTGACATTTTCTTCCTGAGCAAGTAATTTGAAGGATCTGCATCCTTTTACAAGTTTTGCCCTGAAGTTCTGACACAGAATTTTGAAGATTTTCTATAGCATAAAACAAAGCTCCTCTGAATAGTCAGTGCTGACCTGAAGGAGGGCTAAATATATTTATATTCATGGGGGAGATGGAAATCACTCAAAGTGCAGGTAACCTAAAAGCACCAGGCAGCTCAGAAATCTTTTGAGTTTTATTCTTCTTAGATAATAGGTCTCACATTCCTCTCTAAGTCATTGAACTGAAACTCACAGACAAAACTGTTAAATATGAGGAAATATAAACATTCAACTTGACTCTCTGACAATTATCAGGAAGCTAATCTACGTTTTTAAAATTTCCTCATTAGTATTCATACATTGGCAGATACTTGCTACATATATGTTATTCTGAGCATGGAATGGAACACTTGAAGTACTTGATACTTTGTGTTTGAACTCCATGGTTTTTGCTTAACTATGATGATGAGTTTTCCATTAACATTAAGAATGTTTTCTTACTCAGTGTGCTAGCAAGAAAAAAACAAAGGTAAACTGAAAAAATGGCTTCTTACATCACATTTTATGAATTGATAGATTTTTACTAAGTGGAATAGAGCAGAACAAAATAGAGCAGAGCAGAGAAGAACAGAACAGAACAGAATAGAATAATTGCAGTTGGAAGGGATGTCCAACGATCATCTAGTCCAACTGCATGGCCAATTCAGAGCTGACCAAAAGTTAAAGCACATTGTTAAGGGCATTGTCCAAATGCCTCTTGAACACTGACAGGCTTGGAGCATCAACCAGTTCTCTAGAAAGCCTGTTCCAGTATTCGACTAGCCTCTTAGTAAAGAATTGCTGCCTAATGTTCAGTCTAAACCTCCCCTCGTTCAGCTTTGAACCATTCCCGCTTTGAACCATTCCACTGTATCCTATCGCTGGATATCAGGGAGAAGAGATGAGCACCTTCCTTCATTTCTCCTCCTCATGAAGCTGTAGAGGGCAATGGGGTTGTCCTTCTGCCTTCTTTTGTCTAAACTAGACAAGCCCAGAGTCCTTAGCTGCTCCTCATAGGACATTCCTTCCAGCCCTTTCTTCAGCTTCATTGCCCTCCTCTGGGTGCATTCAAGGACCTTCACATCCTTTTTAAATCATGGTGCCCAGAACTGTGCACAGTGCTCAAGGTAAGACCTTGACACACTGCTGACTCATGCTGACCTTGCTGATGATCAGGACTCTCAGATCCCTTTCTGCAGGGATGCTCTCCAGCCACTCCTCTCCCAGTTCATACTTCTGCTGAATATTACTCAGTCATAGATGCAGAATCCAGCATTCAGACTTGCTAAATTTCATCCCATTAATCATTGCCCAATGCTTCAATCTATCTAGATCACTCTCCAAGGCCTCCTGTCCCTCAAGAAAGAGAACAGCACCTCACAGTTTGATATCAACAGGGACATGAAAGAAAAAATCTAGACAAAAAAGTATCTGGCAGGTATTTGAAGAAAAAAACCTCAGTTGTCTCTGTGATAGGACATTAAAAAGTAGGTATAGATGGCTTTTGGTATTTTTTCCAGACTAGGAGAATATTAGCAATACAAAGTATTCGAAGTTGCTAGGGTAATTGTAGATAATATCTTAATATTGGAGATTTCTTTGAACATCTTGATTCTAACCACATCAAAAAACTACATATATCACATACAATATTACTTCTCAGTAGACTTTCTTAAAGGACTCTTAAATGTCAAAAAGCAAAAGAAGGCACTGTCTCTATATGATGCTTAATACAAGTTATCTTCTAACAAATGAGTATTTCAGTGAGATGTTTAGAGAGTTTGGGTGATTTTAGACATTTTCTTTCTATGGTATAAACAGAATCAACCATCAGTGGTGCATAGATAGGTTATTGTTGCACTTTTTCTGGGCAATGGAGTCCCTCAAAGGATTGCTTTGATCTGTTCTCAAACGTGTACAATTCCATGAAATCTAAATTAGTGACAAAATGACTTGTTTGGAAATACTGAATGCATCTGAGATGAGGAAACTGCAAAGCTGGTGAATACGAAGGGGGAGAAACATTTTAGCAACTAGCAGGCCTTAAGCATTTGCCTTTAAGGCGTTTCAGTAGAGCAAAACTGTGTTTATGCAGCCTTTATGTAGCCTTTTTGAATACTTCGTTTGACTTACAGCTAACATAGACAACAAATCTATCAAATCTGGTTTCAAAATGTATTTGTTATGAGTTTCAAAAAGGCTATGTGATGTTATTGAAAATGCCAAACCATCACTTGGCTGCATAATACAGATGAGGATATCTGACATCCATGGCAGTCTCTTTGTCTAGAGTAGCAGTGCTTGCTGAAAGTCCTGTTTGTGAAATCCTAAGCATATAGCAACAAGAAAAACACCAGATACTTGAATATCTTAGACAGAAATATTCTGATGTAGAAAGACTGACAGACAAACCCAAGAAGGTGTCTTACTTCAAGCATTTGAAGGAAAGAAAGGGTAAAATAAAAGGAAGATTTAGCAATTAGTATTCATGAGTAGATTTGTGTAAATAATAGGTAGTCTGGTTCAGTGGCCTTTCAGAAATGTATATACATAAAATTTCTCGGGGTCTCCTGAGCATAGTCAATCCTTATTTTCTTTTTAAAATGTACTCACATATTTCTATTTGTCAAAACTGAAAAGAGATATTTTGTTTTTTTCCACTTCTAATCCCTCTGTTTTCTGCCTGATAGTATTAATCAAATAATAGCAACAACAGTTTTACTGCTCAAAACTATGTTTTCAGTTGTTTTTTTTTCTTCTTCAGAGTACACTTTGAACAGCTCTGGTTATGAACATTGTGCACATAGGCCAAGAATGAATATTTAAAACAGTGTTTTTATAAGGAAATAAAAAACAGTACCAAAACCTACAGATCTTGAAACAGTAGACTATATACATCAAACCATACTCATGGTAAAGCATGGACCAGATTTAATGTATTCTCCAGCATGTGTTAAAGTTCATAATCTAGGACAGAATCAACAGCAACTTCCCTATGAATTTATGGTGCTTGGCCTTGGAAAGATGCAGACATAGTCTAACTAGAAATTACAGGGAAGAAAATATTTCGTAATAGTAGTTTGCATATGGACTGTAAGGAAACAGCACACATGCACAAAAAAAGATTTTGAAATGATTGCTTCAAAATGAGGTTTTTTTTAGTATGGAATACCCAAGATCTTTAATAACAATAAAGGATGTTTATACTGACTAGTATGAATGTGTAAATTTGTAGCATCAGCAGAATTTTAACATATATCTGCTTTGCTTCAATAAAAAATCAACAGCAGCTGTCACCTCTATCAAGATATTATTAAATGATGGCCTACTAGGTTAATAATTCCTCTGACAGAAATTCTGGGCCATAGAAAAGGCAAACTAGTATAGCTACTCACGTCATAAGGCATGTAGAATCTGTTATCTGCAGCAAGTACATGTTTGAAATTATTAACTGAAAAAATCATGTGTGGTGGAAGTCAAATTTAGAGTACTTGAAGCTAAGATAACTCAGTCTAAAATTGTCTAAAATATCTGAGAGCTAGAGAGAAAGAACATGCTTGCACAAAGTGAAAAACTATTTTGTGCAAAGCATGTTCATCCATACTAGTAATTCACAGACTGATAGTGTTGAAGTAAGGATCAAAACCATTAACTTTGGAAGGGACTTTTTGTGGATTTGTGTCCTCTAGTTCAACCATCTTCTCAAAGCAGGGCCGATTTCAGCGGGGGATGAGATTGCTCAGGGCCTTCTACACTAAGTCTTGGATGGATCATATGACTTCTTGGTATTGTTCCAGATAGGATATAAATCTCCCAAGAATAAGAAAAGGAGCTACTCAAAATGAAATGAGACAAAGTAGAACAGCAAAATTCCCTTCTTATTTCCAGAAAAACTCAGCTAGCAGACTGATTTGGTTTCCTTTTTCAGAGGCAAAGTCTATCAGTGAATGCTCCAGGCTGGTATGAGCCAAACATGTTCCAGTGAGCGGTGCTTCAGGGCACGGGGATATTTTAGGGTTAATAACACTACTTGCAGAGCCCTAAAAGGAGCTCCCTTTAGGTATTTTATGGAATAGGAAACGCTTCCCTCAACTTTCATTAACAGTGGATGGAGTCTTGGGTGACATGGTTTGGTCTGTAATGTCCCTGGCCATGGCAGAGGATTGCAACTAGATGATCTTAAGGTCCTTTCCAATCCTAACTATTCTATAATTCTATCGTAGCTCATGAAAAGTGCATCAGATACGTTGGATTTATTAACCTGTACTTCTGTGTCACCACAGTGACAGACATTAGCAAAAAATAGATCGTCACTGTAATTGTAGCTCTAAATTGGGCATTCAGATCCCTTTCTGGCTAATTTAATTTTATCTGTGATAGAGAAAATTAAATGGGTAGTTATACAGCTATCTATTGATAGTTAACTAGCATTTAGAAAGACTATTTAGTGGCTATATTTTATTTCATATATCTATACAAGATTTAGAACTTTGGTAGACTTACAGAAGGACTAAAGCTCTTATTCTTTCCCAGTTTGCCTAAATTATTGTCCTTTTTGGCTTTACTGGTGTCAATCCCCTAGCCTTACTGTGGGCCTTATTTATGTCTCCTACCCTTCACACTCATGGTAAGAAGAATTAAAAAATTCAGAAAAGGAACAGGAATATACAAAGCTAGAATGGTTTGGGTTGGGAGGGACCTTAAAGATTATGGGCATGGACACCTTCCACTAGACCAGGTTGCTCAAGGCCCTGTCCAATTTCACCTTGAACACTTCTAGGAATGAGGCAGCCACAACTTCTCTGGGCAACCTGTTCCAGTGTCTTGCCACCCTCATAGTGAAGAATTTTTTCCTAATATCTAATCTGAATCTACCCTCTTTCAGTTTGTGCTGTCACTACATGCCCTTTGAAAACTCCCTCTCCAGATTTCTTGTTGGCCCCTTTATGTACTAGAAAGCTGCTATAAGGTCTCCCAGGAGACTTCTCCAGGCTGAAAAAGGTAGAATTCTAATATCCTTTAAAAAATGGTGGTTGGAGGTAGATGCATTATGGAAGGAGACTCAGAGCTTGTGAGTTACTAGAAGTTATTCTTTATTCAGTGTTAAAGTGTCTTTCAAAGTGGTAGTGGGGACACTTTTTCCTGAGATGATACATTATCAGTTCCTCCATTAATATACAATGTCAGTTCATTCATCAGTATTAATTTGCTCTTATGCTTTTAACTGTACTAATATTTACTTAGATCTTTTATCTTTCCAGTTCTCTTTACTGGATTCTGAGCTGTTTCATCATCAGTGATATCAGTGTAGCCCAAAGAGTAAATTTTCTCCTAGGTCTAAACATTATTAATTATTTTTATATGTGATTGTCCTTTTTTATTTATTGGCAAACTGAATTCTGTGCATATCCTCTTTCTGATTAGTAGAGAATTAATGGGAAGAATAAGTGACAGCATTTGACTTTGCCTATTGAAACAGTGATACAGGGCAGGGCATGGGGAGGGATAAAGAACTGTTTGAAATTAGACACTGTGCAAGTGAAAATGAAGGTGCGTCAGCTAGGGAATGAATGCGGGTCAGGTCTTAGACCTCTGCTACCTTTAATGGGACCAACGTGCTTGTGAGAGGAAACTGGAAGAATATTAAGTGGAGTGTGGAACAAATACAAGGTTTTGGAGAACTGCTTTGAAAAATGAGTGCTCTTTGGCAAATGAAAGTATGCCTCAGTTGCACAGTACTGCTATGTCCACCAGGCTCAAAGCATAGCAGGAATAGTATTGTACCAGGGACAGATGATAAATGAAATATTGATTTCAAAACCAGCAGAATGCCACAAAAGGGGCATACAATATTTCTATCAGGCCAGATCCTCACTTGCTGGTATTGCTCCATTGAAGTCAAGCTGATTTATGCCAGCTGTAGTTCTAGCCAGGTATATTTATAACAGCGAGGCATAAATACAAGTCAGGCTCAGAGTGCTTGGTAGGAGTTGGTTTCCCAAAACAGAATGATGACTACACAGGCATTATAGTTTACCTGTTCTTTTAACTTATTGCAGTACTCATCTCCAGATAATTCCTGATCTATCTTTAACCTTTCTTAATAAGCCTTTCTCTTGCTTCCTGGACTCCTGTCTCAGCCTGGTGAATCAACTGAAGAACAAATTTTCCTGCAGAGGTATAAAGACAATTGCTAACCTATACACTGCAAGGGCTCCTGCATCTTGCCTGTCTTTTCCTTTATCCCCACATAAGTATTCATTGCAATGGGCTCTTCATTTTGGGGATCCTTTATACCTGCCAGAATGTGCCACCAAAAGGAGAGTGATCAGTGTTGAAACATCAGTTATGTAGCCTGCATGGATCAATAACCGCCAGCATTATAGGATGGATCACTTTTGTCTGCATGCTCAGAAAGAGGGGAATCTTGGGAATAAATCACTTCATTCTTGCAGTTTTAGGAAGATGCCACTATGAATGCAAGCAAGGTGCTAACAGAACATCCCACAATTCATCACTGCACCAGCAGGATGGACCACTGTGGGATACTCCTCAGAAAGATGCATGCTTGTACTGCAAAATTTCCATGCTATGTGAGCATTAATAGTTTGGATGAAGTAAGGAACACCTAATAATTCATGCTGGAATAGCCAAATAAAACCTATGTGGCAAATTAATCCCTATACTCTGTCCTCAAAGTTTTTTACTATTGCAGTGCTGTTCTTTACATTCCCAAGACCAGCAAGGGCACTGTTGGTGTTTCTATTGGTCTGCAGTTTGGATAACTTTCATCTGCAATTCCCAAACAGCTGTGTGTAGTGTTTCATGTTCGCAGTATATGGCTTGGCTGATGCAACCTAGACTGCCTCCCAGTCTGCTTTGGTCACTTTTGGTATTGATTGACCTAAACAACAAGAGAGACAACATTCTCATTCTTTTATTTTTTTTTTTTTTTAGTGGTTCCAAGTCTAAACTTGTCTAAATACAGGGGAGAGTAAAAATCCAGAGGAATACATGTCTTTGAAATATTTCTGTTAAATTGTCCCCCGTAGAATTTTGGACAATCACTTTGATGTGTCTGGGTTTTTGCAGTCTTATAAGCGACCCTGACATATTTTGTATGCTTGCGCGTAAGTTCATTCTGACTACATTTGATTTTCTCCTGATTTACATCACTGTGAGATGAAAATTAAACAACAGGTTACTGGGGATTAAAGTGCATTTGTGTCACTGTTCAAAATATTGAGGCATGATGCACAGAATGTATTTTTTGAAAAATTGAAGAATTCTCCTGTAGTCATGTATGTGTAATATTCTTAGGTAATTGGTGAAGGAAATTAAAAAACATTCCTAGTAGATAAGGTTGCTTTAAAATGATTTATTGAAAGTCCAGGAGTTTTGACTTGTTATAACAATTTGGCTTTAACTACATACCAACTTGAGTAACACATGCTTTTTGAATATTTTGTTAATATATTTTAGTCAATCTATTGATTGAATACTACACACAAAAGTCTTCAAACCAGAGCAGATCAAAGGAAACAAAATTTTGTTGACTATTTTCCATTTTGTCACGAGCCCTTTTGACTCTGTATTTGAAAAAACTGCTGTTCTGCTAGTCGACTTTAAGGTACAGTATATAACACCAATAGAGGAATCTATCTAACCCAAACATTAAAGATTCTATTACTGTATAAAATAAATCATAAATCTGAAAGCCTGTATTGATTGGTTAGCAAATATTTCCCCATAAAAGCTGAAAGTCTTTTGATTTGTTTATAATCAATGTATGTGTATGTTAGGTATAAGGCCCACTAGGGCATACTAAGAAGAAAAAAGAAAAAAAGCTCAGTCCACTGTTTTAAGGGACCG
Organism: Nestor notabilis; assembly: GCF_000696875.1. NCBI lineage: Eukaryota > Metazoa > Chordata > Aves > Psittaciformes > Psittacidae > Nestor > Nestor notabilis. The sequence continues at coordinate 1,725 of NW_009939609.1, read as the reverse complement.
AAAGTCTCTCAACTCCATAACTGAATTCAGAACAATATATTATGATGAACAAGCAACTACTTGTTGTGAAAAGGAGACAAGAAACAGAGTCTTGGACAAAATATTTTTCCCTTTCGCTTTTCTTTTATTTTTCCCTTTCTTTTTCCCTTTCTTTTTCCCTTTTCCTTTCTTTTTGTCTATCCCTTTTCTTTTCCCTTTCCTCTTGCCTTGCCTTCCTTTCCTTGCCTTTCCCTTGCTTTTCCCTTTGCTTTCCCTTTCCATTCCCTTTCCCTTTCCCACATGTAACTAGGATCAAGAAAATAATTTTTTGGGGGTGGGAGCATGATTTTTATTTTTTAAGAAAAGTAGGTCAGTTCTTAAGAAGTACATCTCAGAACCGTGAAAGCCAGAAAATGTCTTTACTGCTTTTAATTGTGTTCATAACTTTCTCAACTGAAATGATTCCAGGTAATATTTTTATTTATTGATTTCCTGTAAAATCGGGATTAAGCATTGTGCGATGCAGGTACTCATAATGTGACCTAAAAGAAGCACTTACAATGATAAAAAAAACCCCAGCGCTTGATATTTTATTATTATTTACAATTTATATAATATCAAAGGTCTCCATAAAGCTTTGCAAATGTGGAAGAATCTGCAGAAGCTAACAAACTAATTTAAACAGATACAGCAGTATTAATGATCAAGTATACAGGCAGAGCTGAAAAGGGAATATGCTTTGACAGCAGTTGATTGATATGACATGAAACCTTAAATCGAAAAGCCTTCATGGCCTATCCACATCCAATCTATCATCTCCTAGGCATACTGGGAGGTCAGCCCCTACCTTTCACTGGCTTAGGATATCAGGTACTGTCATTGACTAGTTGCATTTTCAGATTTCAGCATTTTTCTACTCTCTCCTATGTTACCTGTCATTTGGAAATCCTCCATATAAATGTAGGTAAAGAGGTTTTCTTTTAAATATCTCTTTAAATGTTACCTGGCAGTGATGTCCTCGCAAACATTGTAAAAAGTGTCTGCTTCTGGGCTGAGATTTTGCTTACAATGTTGACAGCAGATGTCTTGCTTTATTAGTATCTGCTAACTTTTTTGCATTAAAACTTGCAGGAGATGATAAGATTCTGAAGACAGGCACTATAATTTTATTATGTGTTTGCCCAGCAATGTTTTGTTCCATGTCTAGAATTTGGTGTAAACAAAATTAATAAATAAATAGACCTTATAGTTACCAATGAGTTTGAAAGACGAAATAGAAGAAGTAAATGAATAGAAGAAGAAAAGAGAGGGAGGAAAAAAAAAAAGACAGAAAAAACACTTAGTAGTGGTCCTGTGACACAGTTTTAAAACACCTAACACCGTTAGGAGTATAATTTTCTTCCAAAATGTCTCCTTGTCACTCTTTGACTGCAGGCAATCTCCCTGCAATGTTCTCCATATCTCCTCCCTCTCTGATTACTTTCTTCCCATTTAGAATGAACACACACATCCGGTATACATAGCCAGGTGTGATATTGTTCATATAACCTGGGAAAGCCTGGGACTTCCTCTGCCAAACAAGAAAATGGACATAGACGATTTGTATCCACTATGTTATACTAGTAAAACTCCACTTTCTCTCAGGACCTGTAATTTATAGTTGCATTTGAAAGAGTTTAAGTCTCAATCTCTGAAACTCATGCAAATGCCCTAACAACGTTGTCGTGGTTTAAGCCCAGCCGGCAA
>NW_009939608.1:0-23365 GCF_000696875.1 Nestor notabilis | reverse complement strand
TATATATATATATAGGTTAGAAAGGAAACAATGAAGAAACCATTCATGGTCTTTAAGAGGGCTGCTCTTGGGGCCTTTCTTTGAGCAATGCAGGGAGATGGATCTGTAGTATCATTTAAAGGGGCTGACTGCTCTGTCACTAGACTAGCTATTGGAGCAGGGGCAAGCCAGAATGATTTTGGGGGCAAGACATGGAAGTTTATAGCAGCGTGGGGAGACGGTCTCTTTTGAATTGAGAAATTCAGACATTAGAAGATAAAATACCTATGCGACCACCTGAGTGGCCACCTTCTCTCCTACCTCTGAGGGTCATGGAAGCAGCGTTCTCATCCACTTCTGCTCCTGGCTGCGTGAACCTGCAGCGGTGCCAGCCACCTTCGCACAGCTCCTACGCTCAGAAGTAAACTGGATATCAAACAACACAGCATCTCCACCACTCTCCTTACTACCATCTTATGCTGCCCTCACATGTTCCCCACTTCAAGATCTGGGTATCAGAAACACCCTTAGGAAAATGCAGCTAAGCTGATGCATTGTGACATCCTGGGTTTTAATTGCTTTACGTATTGTCCCCACTTGTCTGTTTCTCTGTCAGCAGTTTAACTGGGATAACTTAAACATCTTCCTGTATTAAATACTCAAAGTTATTCTTTCAGATCTACTCACGTGAGTAAATCTGAAAGAATCTGATTTAGCATATCAGTTTCCCAGAACTGTGATTCCTATAGCATGCAGTAGTGGAAAGTTCAACGCCTATACATAGGAGGCCAATTTGACCCAAATGGCATACCCCAGATGGCAGAGTTCTTGAATAATAACTGAGATCTACAAAAACAGATAATGACAAGAAGTAGAAGTTGATGGCATGCTAGAAGGTAATGTGAATAGTGGCTTTGTCAATAGCAGAAAACCACCCAGATTGCAGGGACCAATGACATTGTTCAGTTGCTATTACAGCCTTTTCAGCCACGGAATAAACACAGCGAACACAGTAAAAGCAACAGATCCCTTGTGAGGCCATTGGAAGACAATCTGCCCAAAATAGCTGTATGTAAAAGCCTTTCTCTCAGAACACAAAGCTCCTGAGCTAGGCTTCAGGCTTCCTCCACCACCCATGAGGCCGGCAGAGACACAGCGCCTGCCTTCGTGGGCACCAAAGCAGAGAGCAGCTCCTGATGGTCTCCAATCTCCTGCAACCCCCAGAGAGCCCCCAGAGCTGCCATTACCCTAAACTGCCTTTAGCATCAAGCCGTTCTGCATCTAAAACTCCCCAAGCCTTGTAGCCAGTGCTTACATCAATACACAAGAAAGCCCCTTCCCAGGTCCTTGCTCAAGCTCTGGTAGATTTACTCTCCCCCTTCAAACACTAGATGTTCGGAGCAGTGTGTGCCCCTGCAGCTCTGAGTGGCATGGCAGGGCTGTGCAGAGGTGAGCATAGAGCTGTGCTGTCAGGAGTGTGGATGCCCGAGTCATCTGAAGAAGAGACTTCACTGTCTCAAGGAGAACTAGTGACTTCAGCTGCGCCACAGGCTACAAGGCTAAGGAAGAACCAGAAAGCAATCCATACGCTAGTGTTTCAGGCTCTTTTTCTTCTATTCCTCATGCTTCACAGGAATTTCATGCTATGGTAGCTGTAACGTAAAGCCAAAGCAAACAAAAACCTCACTTATGGCAAAGGAGGGACAACAGTTCATGGGCACCTCAGTAGTTTTCCCCATCGAACCTAACTCTTCTTGGCTTTGTAATTTGGAAATGATAGAATAATCCAAATGTTCCTGATGTTGCACATACTCCTCTCTAGACTAAATGGTATCTTCTAATTGAAAATTGTAATTTGCTCTATCAGCCATAGAAAGCAGATACAGTTTTCTCTCTTATGTAGCACAAACAGTTTCAGAAATGTTATGTCATAGTAAAAAGTGCAACAACGCTGGATGTCTGAAATGGGGAGTGAACAGAAAGGCAACGGATTAGAGATGGAAGTCAGAAATAATCCTGTTCTTAAATTCGTTATGTTCTCAGAATGGACATTATTTCCTAAACCCCCTTCAGCTTGCCATCCCCCAAACTAATACACTTTATAATTTTGAGAGGACTCTTCTGCGTGGTCTGCTGTCCTTGAGGAGTGCTGATGTAGCTGAAGAACAAGAGCAGCTTGTCACACTGCATTACTAAGTGTCTGCTTGCGAACTTCAGAGAGTTTCTGGGCACGTGTGACATAATATCTCATTAACCTTTTGCAGTATCTGCATTGTGAGAATAAACAGCAGCTATCATCGCAACTCCCCTCATGAACGGCAGCAACCTTTAACAAATGGCATCAACAGGATGAGGTGCGCTCCGGTGATACGTTGACTCGCCAAGACTTGGACCACAGCAATTGTCCTTATGTCAAATGTACATGTCTATGTTCTTTACTTATTGTGTAGTTCAGGTATCAGTCCAAGTTGGTGCTTGCTGTCTAACGCAGTGGTTTAGCAGAGGTAAAATACGATTTTAAAAGGACAAAGCTGATCATCTACAACCAAGTGCTCATCAGGATGAACAGGGTATTTGGATGCACAAAATAGCTCACAGCTCCAACCCAACTTGAGGCAGTGCAGCTCCCTCCAATTAAAGCTATGCATTGCTGAACAAAATATGGCTCAGCATAAGCATGGTCCTAAGAGCTGTAGAGACTCTGCTTACACATCTCTAGACTCCTTTTTCAGCTCTGTATTGTTATTTTAGTTCACACACAAATTGCCCTGCACTGATTTGCTTTCTTTATTGTATTTCTAATTCAAAATACTGCTGAGATCATCTCAGACTTAAAGCTTAGGGTCCACCAGACCTAAACCTTAAAACCTCTGACTTTTGATTGTCCAACAGTGCTAAAGACGTGTTCCTAACGATAGAGAAACAGCAGGTACACGTGCTCAGTTGAAAAGGAAAAGGTTTAGTACACAACATATTCAGACACCACGTATTTTTAGTCCTGGCAAACAGCAGACTAAAACACAAGGTTATCATAATAGTGCCCAAGGTACATCTGCTCCTCAGCTTGCTCCTTACTTGCAGCGTGTCTCCTCAGCCTGTCACTTTTGGAATTAGATGGGACACCCTATACAATGGCCTGTTTAGAACCATACTCAGCCGGACAGTACATTCATAGCGCAGGTTGAGAGTAACAAAGATACAAAGCCATCAACAGCTTCAGAACCACTTTTCACACTCTTCTCCCCTCTTCAGTTTCAGTTGGTTTTGCTCTAATTTCTTCTCATAAGGACACCAGGAAAACAAAGCAGGCTGGGGCTCCCCAGAATTAACAGCTTAATAGCATTCCTGTGTTAGGGCTTATCCTTCTTGAGGCAAACTACTTTGAGTATTAACTAAAGTTGAGGTGCTCAGGCACATACAGTGAAGGTTTAATTGGAGCACTATTCTGGAGTGGTTTGCAACAAGAAGAAGGTTGGACTTGATGATCTTAAAGGTCTTTTCCAACCTAGTTGATTCTATGATGTGAAGATGTAATAACACCCTGCACTTAGATGTCAGAAGCAGCTTTCATCCAAAGATCGTAAGTTCTGCACCAGTATGAATTAAGTCTCACAAGTCCTCTGTAAGGCATATAATAATTATGATTATGTGTGCTTATTGTTGGACAAACTGATTCATTTCAAATCACAGAGCAACAGCGTGGTAGCAGAGGGAAAAAAGGAGATTCAGAGTTGAGCCCTGCGTCTCTCATTGTAACCACAATGATACCTTCAAAACTGTCATGCTCACAGTGAGATTCTTTGGTAACAGGGCAGTCATACCTCTGAATTTCACATCTGCAACAATGAAAGATGCCAGAAAGAAACAAGTTAAAAACGCAGATTTTATGGGACTGACTTACAAAAAGTGTATTTTGAATTTCCAGGCATTCAAGGATGCTTAGGTTCTGATCGGCTCCAGGCTCCTTCCGCTGTGGTGGTATTACACTCTGTATGCTCAGCTTCCAGGGAAAAATATGATGATCCCAACTGCTGTGGTCAGAAAGATAATTTATAAAGCATTTCACTCCTGGAGGTGCAGGCAGCCTAACATATTAGCTGTCTGATGTGTGAGCTGCCTTGCTAAATTGAAGCTGAAACATCAGCTTAGCAGTACAAGTATCAAGATTGTTAACTGGTTTAGAGACTATCAGAGTATCTCTAAATGGCAGGACATGAAGTCAAACACCCCAAATCTATTATCATCCTAAAATGGATGATTACTATCATGCATAGTGTCTATCAAGAGCCAATAATAAGCCACAAGCATTAATCTCTGTTACAGGCTTGTATGAAGTATGACACGTTTATAGATTCAGTGCAGATTTGGACGTTGCCTTAACAAGAAAGTATATCACTTCTCAGTGGTCAAGGATTGTTAAGTAGTCTCATTAAGTACAAGGGATTTTGGTGCCGAGTCTCCTAAAGGGAAATAAGCATCTCCAAAAAAAAAAAAGGTAGGGGCTCTTAATCATCCAGAAGAAATTTGAAATGACCTCCTAAATTAGCTAAGAATCAATAACACATGAGGCAAAGCAGAGGGGAGAGAAGATTTGATTTTGAATGACCTGCTGAGCACTCCACAAGATGGGGAAGAGGGCAGGAAAAGAAGCCAGTTGGTGGGTCTCCTGCAGCCTGGGGACTGAGGGAGGGCATTTCCTTACAGCGTGGCTTCATTAGCAGAGAGGATAAGAAGGACAAGCTATTACCTTTGATTTTCAGATATTTGCCATTGTAACATAGTCTAATTTAGATTTTGGAAAGAAATACTTCACTTTTACTTTAACATGGCTTCAGTTAGAAGTAAGATTTCAAGGTCAGTGGATAAAATCGCACCGTTCCAGCTCTGTAGCTATAATAATCCATAAATCCAAGTTACTTGGAACTCTTCCACAGTGCCCACTCTCCATTTCCCTCAGTATTGAAAGGCAAGCTGCAGGGTTTAGGCAAGGGTGATGCAAAAACTACCTTTGGGTGACTTGCATGAGCCATGCAGGCAGCAGAACATGTAGTAAGGAGAGAGGAGTGCTGGAAAAGAACTATGTTCTGGTTTATTCTCTACATTTGCAATTGTCATAGCTTGTTAATAAAAACATGCAGATTTTAATGGAGCTGAAAGGGTAGCGTAGTGTAGAACTTCCAGCAGAGCAGCACCGACTGCACAGATCTGACTGCAGAATTTAAGTTGTTCTTAATTCTGGATACATAGGACCTTTATTAAATGTCACAAGAGTAAATGTAGTTGGAAGACAGGAAAAGCTGCTCTTATATCCAGGGGTTTATTTAATTTAAATGTAATTGGACTAGGAGAAATTCTAACATGGCTCATAACTGAAAAACATGATACACTGTATTAATTCAGCCTTCATTTAAATGCTAAGAGCTAGAAAATGACACTGCTGGAAGGACCAAGAAAGAAAGCAACCACAGAAACCTTTCTGTGAAGGTGCTAAATGTATGCGATGGGATTTCTGATCAGATGAGAGGGAACGCTGGGCAACAGAAACTTCCCACAGGATTTTTCTTTCCCAACCTGGTAGAGCTGCCAGAAGAAATTCCAGGCGAGTGGAATGCTGACCATCGCCAGGATGCAACGAGCTTTTAGTTACATACCTATCCCCTGAGTCACACGCCGTGGCAGTCTTTCACATTACTGCCTTGCCCCAGCCTACAGCCTTATAAAGAAAGAAGCAGTACTTAAGCAGATCATCAATAGCAGCATGACATTAAGAGGGTCAGTCCCTGGCTCCTTGTGCACCCAGGCTAGCACAGGTCTTTTTCTCTAAAAAGAAGAAAATAGCATGCCTGAGTACTGTGTCAGAACTACCAGAATGAGTGTGCGTGGATGAGGACATAAGCAAATAGACAAACATTTCTTTTACCTTTTTTTTCTATGTATTTTTAAGCACATCAGGCCTGATAATGTAACAGCCAGGGTATTAGAAGCATTAGAGACAGCAGCCAGTGTGTGACCCAGTCCAGGTCTGAGAGATGCTGCCTTCCCTACTGCTGCCACCCCTGCCCTGCGGCCAAGGTTTTGCGTATCGAGCCAGCTTTAGGTTGGGTTTATTTCAATGTTCTGCCAAGAGAGATTCTCCTCTCTCTCGACAAGCTGGAATTATGCATATTAGAAGCTTTTAAAATGTAGAAAGTGGGATTTAGTGGTAGCACATGTCAGGCTGTGGAATAAACGTTGTTTATTCCGGCTCCTATACCTAAAAATAAGGTGGTGTTTTTTTCCCCGTTAACCAAATTAAAGGATGGCAATGTTCTGCTGACTGTTGAGCTGAGGACTTCATTACCCAGCCTCCAGTCAGTTTACTAAGGACACAGTTTGGTTTCAAAGGGCAGCTTGCTTCAGCTGTGCTGTGGTACTTACTACGACAGATCCAGCTTGCAGACAACTACTCCTTCCTTTAAGTAGCAGTCACTTTCTCACCTGCCTCAAGCAGTTCTTTGGGATGTCACACATCAGAACACAGCTTTTCTTTGTCCGCCCTAATAGGTAGCAAAGAGTTCAGAGTTTTTAGGTTCAGAAGCTGATGTAGTCTTACTTTGACCTTTCTCAAGATGCTGAATGCCCTGCAGTGCTCCGCGCTGGAGTGTAGCAGGCACAGCAGAATCCCCATCAATCTCATGATGAGAGGCGGTACGGTTGAGCTACACCGCAGTTGAAGAGCATTGCCCCTGTATATTAAAATCTGCTGTTGCAGCCCATTTGCTGCAATGGTACTTCCTCGAGAGCTGCAGTTAGCCTTGCTGAATATTCAGCAGCAGCTCCATGTTCCCCAGCACCGCCACTTCACTGGCAGCATTTAATAGCTTTTAATTAAAGGCAAGCAGTAATAAAAATACACCTTAACCAACCGTTATCCGTAAAAACCCATTTCATTTTCTTTCTTTTATTTGGGTTGAGAAAGCCATTGTCATCCCCGTGGCTTGAAGCACCTTTTGTAGCTATTGTTTTCTCTGGTTAGGATGTAGATCTTGGAGAGTGACACGTAGCATGACACTTGCAAACCTGCATAGCTAGCAGCTCCTTGCTTCCCTGGGGTTAGAAACATCAACTAATGCGGGGTGCTAAATCCATGCCATAGATCATTGTAATGCTTTGGGTTTATTTATAATGCTGTTCTCCTAGCCCTTGACAGAGGTACATATCATTACCATCACTAGGTAGCTGAAGGAATTGAGACGGGATAAGCTATGGTGACTGCCCCAGTGTTCCAGCACAGGGATTTAGAGGAATTGAGCTTTTATCATACTATTTCAAGCTGCTTGGAGTCAAAATCAAGACAAAACATATGTTATACTTCCAAGTCACTGGGAGGTTTTTCAGTGGCCTGCTACTCTGAGGTATGACAAATCTCAGGCAGAAGAGTAAGATTGAGAAGGCGAATGAAGGGAGTATGAAGCGAAGCAAAATGTGAAGAACAAACAGAAAGTGTCCATAGATGTATAAATGAGTTAGAAGACCTAAGAAAGTTATTCACATCATCTGTTTTAAACAACTTACAGCATCCAAACTAGGTGTGATGCAGCTTGTTTCACCTCTCATCGACTGTTGGCCTCTTACCCGAACAGCACAGCACACCCACCATTCCCGTGACCACCAGGTAATGAGAAACATTCCCATTACGGGAAAGACACATTTGGTCATACCACCAGTAAACAGCAATGAAAGGGCAATCAAAGTTATACATCTAATGTCAGACACTTCAGTATTAGTTACAGGATGCAGAAACACTTCTGTGAAACTCTGGCTCGCTGCCTGTACGCAGTCACATCCATCATTTTGGTTTACATGAGGGCTTCATAAGGTTAAAATGTGCTTTATCTGCTGTGCGCTGGCCATTCAGACAGCAAACGTGTGGGGACAGGTCCACAGGGTCTTACTCTTAAAGAATCTCAGCTACAAGCAAAGGAGAGAGAATCTCAGAGCTCGCACTGGCCAGAGAACTGATCCCAGCCGGGCTCCAGCAGCCCAGGATGGGTTGGCTGAGTAACTCTTGCATCCAGGCTCAAATATCCCAGATATAGACGTTACTAAATAGTCACTGAAACACAATTTGCAGTGCAAAATAGCTGATAGTTACTACTTCAGAGCTGGATGCTGCTGCATGAAGAGAAGCTGAAATGACTCTATGTGATAAAGTTAATGGTGTACAGTTCGTAAGTTAGTTATAACAACACCTCAAGCATTTCTACAAAACTTAATTTAATATTCCATCTCATTAAAAACCTTATTATAGAAACCACTTACAGGCTTTATAAAGGCATTTTCATATTATTAGGGAAGGATCTTTATAAAGAACAATTTGAATGCAAAATGCACATGTAGAATAAGTTGCTTGTAGTGAAACTTAGCTAAATGAAATTTGCTGTCAGCAAACCTCCCAACAAGTTTCTTCATCTGCTTTTGTGTACTCAGACCTTTTTCTAATAGAAAGAGTGTGCCAGAGAATTCAAGCAATTGAGATAATAGTACTACAAGCATTGGCCATAATCCCTCTCAGAGGACCTAAATATCCCAGAGCAGGCAATGATGAGCGTGTGCAGTTGATTATAACAAGTGGTGTAACTCACATCCATAGAAATTTCTCTCTCAAGCTGTAACAGTTCTTTAAGAGTGCAAATGAGAAACAATATTGAATCTTAGGGCAAGGCTGTCCTGCAGTTGTGGTGGAAATGAAGTTTTGATCTACTTAGAAAGCTATTTGTTATGTTTGGCTACCAAATAAGCCAGCATTTTATTAGTTGTATTGATTACCATATTGTGACATTGTGTGGTGACAGACCAGTGGAATTATTCATTAAAAGAATGACCTAAAAGTGAGCTTGTTTTGTCTGTACAACTGATTTTTAAATGAGGCAATAGACTAACAGTGATTAATGAATGATTTATCATCAGAATAGAAACCAAGAAGGGTTTACATCATCTGGATTCTTCATTGACATTATCTGTAGTTGCTGTTCATAGCACGTCACTTTTAGAAGCCTGTAATGTTTTAATCTTCTATGACATCTTTATACTGGTGTTTTCAATTTGGGGCAGTAACAGGTTCACATAGGTAGCATTTGAAACCACAATAAATAACAAAGTTTGTTGTTTTCAGTAACGCTTACGATGTTAATCTGCAGATCCCTGTCTTCACGAATTTGTAGTGTTTTCTATGGGCAAAATAAATGCCAAAGGTCAGATTATTATCCCCTAAAACTACCGTGGAGTCATCAGAGAATACCACATCCTGTAGTTTACATTTGCTTGTGAAGGGGCCACTTGGGCTGGAGAGGCAGAAGAGATCCTGCTCCACCTCCCAGGGCTGTGTGCCAGGGGAGGTTTAGATGGAGATGAGGAACAATTCCAGTGCCATGGGTTAGTGGTGGCCTTGGCACTGCTGGGCAACGGTTGGACTTGGTGATCTCAAAGGTCTTTTTTATCCTGGTTGATACCATGATTCGATGATATATAGTTATTAATGCCCCACTGATGATGAAAATACCATCCCAGAAACAGGGCAGTGTGATAGTCACCCTTTCCCTAGGTAAACCCGGGGCAAAGCCACACCAGGCTGGGCTGTGCTGGTTTGAACCCAACTTTGGGAAGCCAGATTTGTATTTCATACACCTATGCTATTTCATCATCCTCTAGTGCATTTGCTCACAATCCTTTCATTTGTCGCAGCAATAGGTCTCATTTACAAGTAGGGAGGACAGAAAGAGAACAGGGTTTTTTTTCCCCTGTTCTTTTCAATATCTGTTCTATTGATGCTGCCCTTGTGGGCTTTCTACTGCTGTACCTCACTCCCAATGCAAATGTCATCATGAGGTAAAAATAAACTTTAAGACTACCTAACAAAGTAGCTTTGTTTGCCTTTAGCAATTTAATATAGCTTCAGCATAAAAGTTTGCCCACATGTGGATGAAAAAGCTTCAGTGCATCTGTGTGCACTGTGGAGCTGACTTTTCTCTCTTCTGGGCCCATGGGCTGAACTGATTTAAAGGTGCCTGATCATCTTTTAAGTACATAGCCACAAAGTTCAGCTGGTGCTTTGTGATTACGTCTTAGCTCAAAAGCCAGGAAGCCAAAGTGGTGACACTGAGCCTACAACTAAAGTGCCTTTAGCACTTCTTTTGTATGGAGACTGGTGACACAGAGTCCAAGAAGAGATGGTAGTAAAACCGTCGTAGTTACACACTTTTGTAATGTAATTAGGTAATTATGGCCACGCTCCTACATTTTTGGCAATGCCTGATGATTCAACAAAAATACCAAATAGTAAATCATTATCAGGACTTAGTGATGTAAGCCAAAAGCAGATTAACATGTTGGGGTTTTCAAGATGTTGGGTTATCTCAGGAAGACGACAGCAGGTTCTGAGGCAGAGGCTGAACTTTTCCACCGTATCAGGTGTGCCATCAAATAGACTGTCAAGATCCTGGTTCTTCCTGTTCCGTGCCAACAAAACTGGCTTTCTATCACTTCTAAGAGTTCCGTAAGAGGATGTTATTCACTGCTAATGTATTTTGGTTCATATAAATGCAGAAGGAACCTGTGACAGGTCATAGTGTATCACCCTTTTATTTTCAGTCCCTGTCCATAATTTACCTTGTTCATGGCTACAAGGGCTCCACAACTGATTCAGGGCTGTGATAGAGGCTCAAATCAAGTTAGAAGAAGAGCATTAGCATTACAATCTGTCCAAAGTACAAACCAGAAAACTCAGATTCAATTTAGCAGATGAGAGTAGGCTGGAGATGCTTCACCTGCTCCTAATAATGTCACGAGTGCAATGCAACCAGATACGTTAGATAAGGTTTTCCTGGTTTAATGGTGAGCATAAATAAAGAGGAGCAGTGCTCTGCTGATGCAAAATGACATAGCTCTTTGGAAATAATGGAGCTGCAGTGATGTAGCAGAGTGTCTGGAGGCAGTTTAAAGATACTGTTTTCATGGAACTTGGCAGGACCGCTCCAGTCAGTGAGATGAGAACGAGCTGGCAAATGATCAGGAAAAACATTTTGCCTGTCAAAATCCAAAGCTGGATTTCTGGGTGTTCTGCAAAGCAAAGAGTGGGCAGATGGGTTCTGTTTGCTCCTCCTTTAATTGTACCAGTTAGAGAGCCAACCAGTGGACTTAGAGTTACCGCATCTTGACATGACAGTTAATCTTTTCTTCTTTCACGACACTCATATCAAATATTGGGGATCAGGTTCTATTTACTGCTCTCACTTTCTGTAATCCAATCAAACGAGTCTTCCCAGCTGCCCTTAAAGCAGAGCAAATCTTCTCTTTTAAACCATTCGTAAACAAATCCTCAGTGTTCATTGTCAGATCTAAGCTGGGAGGTGTTTTGTGTGACCACAAGCAGATCACTGTCAACAGACAAGTGTCACTTGTCAGGAGACAAGTGTACATGAACATTACATATCTGGAAGCCCCAGGATGAAGTCCTACCATCCAGCAGTGCATTCCAGGTATGTGGATGAAATGATGCAACAGGGAAGCTACAATATATAACCGATAGTTCCCACATTTCTCTCCTCCTCAAAATCGTGTTCTTTCCCATAAAATCAGACCATTTCCTAATCAAGCTACTGTTCTGCTTGAAAAAATAAGATGCAAAGTATCCTAAACAGTAATGAATAACTTAAAGTCTTGCTTTGCATATTCATTATGCTCTGGCTCTGAGGATCTCAGAGCATGCTTCATAAACTTTAATTGAGCTGCCTATATCCCTATGACATAGGAAAAGATTGCTTCCTGTGTTTTATAGCTAAGGAAAAACAGAGGCAAATCCTGCCCCCGAGCAAATGGTCGCAGAGAGTCTCCTCATTGCCTTACCAGCACAATGCTACTGTAAAGCAGTGCTCCAGATCTGTGTTATAGGTAAGGAACAAGAAGAAGATACTCTAGCTTTCAATACTAAGGAGCCAGGTTCTTCTCCGAGGCATCCTGGAGGAAGCAGACAGTACTGCTGTGGTACCTGCCTCAGCCTGAAGTATAGGGAGACACCTCATACATGAAATACAGCCACTGCAGATAGAGAAGTCATTTACAAACAGTAGAAGTGGATACCACAATTAGCTGCTGACAGGCCCAAATGCACATGAAATATCCCTCACTGGTCACCCTCCTCTCTGCTGTCCAAGACGTTATCATCAACCAAGTCCTAGCTCCTCATCATGAATCCTCCTGTCATTTCCAGGAGGACAGGACAAGGCTGTGTATGAAACAAGCTGCCCAAGTCACCATTTACCATTCACATTTTAGTACCACACAAGCTGAGCAACGTACCAACAAAAGAATGATCTTGCACCACATGATGGCATTAAGTGGCCATAAGAAACAAGTAATGGCTTCACTGAGACAACAGCATTGTTCTATTTGAGTCAAAGCACAAGTCCCAAACAGACATAATCAGGAGTAACAAGACAAGTGTGACAAACAGCAGGACACGAAGCATTTTCCTGGGGAAAAAAAAAAGGGCCATGATTTGATTAGTAGTAATTTTCAAGACATACGATTGTCAGTGGCTTTAGCTGCCTCCTCATAGAAAGGCATTAAAACCGTTCTTACTGAATTAACATTGGTTTTGCTTCTGTTTTGTATTGCTGGCTCCAAAACGTGTGGGGCAGCATCCTCGCTTCTCCAGCAAGTACTTCTGTCTCCTTTTGGTTAAGCTATGGAGAAACAGAAGGTCTGACCCTCGCAGGGGAAATTACCTGCCTTTCCATTACATTCGTTGCTAGTCCAGAGCCGCATTGAACTGTCTCCCTTTGGACTTTGGGAGTGTTCCCACAACAGAAACAGCAGCAACGTAATACATTTTTGTGTACATTGTACCCAGTAGCACCCCCAAATTGCCGTGTGACAGCCATAGCCCAGCCTCCCCACAGAGAGGGGATTGAGAAGAGGCTCTGGAACAGGCATAAACTTGCCACATTTCCCCTGTTCCTAAGGAAGAAACTGGCTTTCTGGGATTCTAGGACCTGTTTATTCTGCCATTATTAGAGATCAACACCTCTTCCAAGGGGAAATCTCTATGAATGGCCAGAGGAATATTTTAGCTCCAAGTACATCCCTTGCAATTCCAGTTTGTCCTGAGCTCTCCAGAGTTCCCCAAAGCCCCGTACTGTCAGGTTGGAGCAATCTCTCTGACTGAATCTGTCTGAAGAGTAGAAGGCACCAGAGCAGGTATGGTCTCTAGGCCACTCGCTGTGGCAGAAGACTCCCAAACCCTGGGAGAAAGGCTCTTCTTGCTGCTGATCTCATTTTCTCAGCATGTGCATGATAAGCAGCGAAGCAGATGAACCCTTAAGGAACAAAGATACTTTTTTAATGCAAATGCTCCCAGTCTCTCGGAATAAGGATAAGGAAATATGGAAAACACAGGCTATATAAGCAGAATTGTTCTGACACAAAGAAACATTTAGCAAGACTTTCCAGAAGGCAGCTGCAGCTTTGTGAAGTCAGCAGGATTGTACAATGACAACATCCAGTGTTTATTACTTATAATTAGTGATTTCTCTCTCCACTTCAACTTCAGTGGCCACAGCACTATGTGGGAACCCAGCACGATTACCCTCATTTACGGATGTTTTGAAAACTATCTTCTCCTAGAGATTATAACCCAACGTGATTTTGTGCCTCTCTACATGTATATTGAAAGATCACAGAAGCATAGAATGGTTTGGGTTGGAAAGGACTTTAAGATCATCTGGTCCAACACTCCTCCTGATGCACCCCAGGACACTCTTGTCCCTCCTTGGCTCAAGGGCTGGCTCATGGTCAACTTATCCACCAAGACACCCAGGTCCTTCTCGGCTGAATTGCTTTCTAGTGGGTCACCCCCAACCTGTGCTGGTACTTGGGGTTCTTCCTCCCCACTGGGTGCAGTGCCCTACACTTGCCCTTGTTGAACCTCATCATGAGGTTTCTCTCCACCCAGTTCTCCAGCCTATATTGTTCTGCCCACAGGGAAATCTTCCCTGCTTTGATGACAAGCCAGGCTGGGACCAGGATGCCCCCAGTACTAGTGCTGGGAGCTGCTGAGTCTCTGCAGTTGACACTGAACACCACGAAACTGTTGTGCTCCTTTTTGACAGCGATTCCTGTGCTTAGTTAGAAAACATCTCAGACGGTGTGTGATGAAAGGCCATGATCTCGTGACAGGTAGATCATTATTGCAGCAGCTAATTACCCTTTGCTGATTCCTGGACAATGAGATTAGTATCAATGAGGCTGAGGAAATCTATCAGGAACAAAAAGGGACACAAAAGACAAACAATAGAAATTAAATCCCTTGATTAAACAGAGCAGGGAGAGGCTGACTGAAGGCAGGGTGCTGCTTCTGCCGTGGGCAGAGACGGGGAGGAAAGATACCAGTAAAGAACAGCTCCTCTGGAGCTGGGTACTGCACAGACAAGAGCCCTAAATCGGGATCTGGGCTGAGCTGCATGTGCTGTATCCTGCCCTCAAGCATGACTTGGGGACAGCCCAGCAACCAAGCTTGGGACTGGCACTGAAATAACCAACCTGGTGCCTGGGGATTAGCGTATCACAGTCAGCAACATCCCTCAGGCTCCTGGGTCTAGAAGGATTTGAACATTTATGCTGAAAGAGAATTCCATACCTACAGATTCAGGTGTGAAGGCAGGAAAACAGGGTGATGTTTTTAGAAGCGCTCTGCAGTGATAAGCTTCATTTATATTGAGGTCAATGGGATTGCTTTCTACATGGCTTGAGTGGGAACTGAAGTAGGTCAGTGCCAAAGTGCTTTTGGAAATCACCTGTGTGGTAAGCAAGCAGGTACAGTGTGCTCCTTGCCTTTAATGCCAGCTTAGGGACATCGCACTCCATGAAGTCCCTCTTGATGACAAAGACACTGTTATGTCTACAAACCCAAGGGAATTGTGCATGTGAGAACAAACCCAAACAGCCAAAACCCACATTTGAAGTGTCCTTAATAGGTTACAAAAGCACATATTGGAAATTTTAAGAAAAGGTGGAATGTGTCTACTTCAGCCTCTTCTTTAGGAATTCTCTGCCCAATTAGGAGGAAAGATCACCTAACAAGAAGAACGAAACAGCCATCTTTCAGGACAGCAGTCCATTTGCAGCAGGGAGTTATTAACCACTAACGAAGCCAGGAAAGGTTTGGAACAGAAGAGTTCCCAAATCCTTACCCTTAGCACTAATGTCCCAACAATGCTCTATCAGAGTAACAGATAGGGAATGAGGAAAATCCTCAGGAAAAAAAGGATGATTTATGAAAAGATTAGACACACAAGTGTGTGTTGAATATGCATGCACAATTGCATGCTTAATTTGCACACCCAATTATTGCCATTGTGCATAAAATTGAATAATTACCCATGAAAATAACTGATTATGGTTATTTACTCCCATAATTACTTGATTTGCACATACAATCATGGTAATTAGGCACACAAATTAGTCATCACACAATTGCATGCCTAACCTTATTAAGAATCTGAATCAATGCATTTAGTTTAAATTGCCTTTGTCCAATTCTGGTGTACTATGATTTTGGTTATAGCTGGGTTTGGAACTGATGTCTGGAGTGGAGAGCAGCTTCCCAGTGTGTCCCTGCCCTGGTGCCACCCTTCAGGCAGCAGAGCCCACAGAATGCCCCCTCCACACGGCGCTCGGCCCATGCACACATGATGAAGGAACTGCCATAAAAAGGGGGGAGAAGAAAAGGGAAAACTAAAAACGCAGCAAGGATTTGGGAACAGCAGTTTTCAAGGAGTTACTTTGGATTCAGGAATGAAGTGAATGAAAACAGAAGTCTCAGGCGTTTGTGGGGAGGAAATGAGAAGTGATAAAGAGGAAATAATGCTTGAAGGATGCTTGCCAGCATTGGAAGTCTAGAAAGTTCTATGTACTGCAATCAGTTAGCAGAACACTTCTGAAAACCCAGAGCAACTATTCCTTTCCTTTTAGAGGAAAAGCGAGCTCAGAATGGAGACGTTGAATGCTGCACTCCCTGAAAGAAAAGCCAATTTCAGCTCCTAGATTTGTGATTTCACTTATTAGTCTAAACGTCTTCCCCTTGTAGATGCCCTGTCTCCAGGTGCAGGAGGTGAGGATACCTTTATTAACTTTCCTATAAATCACATTTTGCTAGGAAACATAATAAAAGCCTGGGGAATTAGTCAATAAAATAGTGCTGCTTCTCTATCACTTAATAAATGCCCGGGTCCTGCGGTTGGAACTTGGTATGCTCTAATTAAAAAGAACAAATATGAGAAGAATACCGGCAACTTGAAATATTGAGCTGCTTCGAGTTTGTTCTTGGAGCCTTCTCCAGTACAATTTCCTAATAATTGGACCAGATGGACAAGAAAAAAACACCCCAAAAAATAGCATCAGAGTTTCAACAGAGTCTATTATTGTACAGAAGGAATCGTGCATGACAGATCTGTGAATTTCCCAACATAAATCACTAACAGCCCTACTAGGTCTCTGCACATCATCTATGTTTTTCCCCCCCACCACCAGTTTTGAGTTAACGCCAAGGTAGTTAATGCTGGAAGAAATATAGGGGTTAAAACATTTTATCCTGAATGTATCTTTTTCTTTGTTGTTCTTAATTATGTGCCTTAATTTAGTTCTTGCTTAATGCACTTTAGAATGAATTGTATTTCTTGTAATTGCTTTATTATTACTTGACATTAGACCTTATGTTAAGCAATCAAAATGGTATGGCAGGATGAAAAGGAGGGAAGATCATCAAGATACAGTGAATATGGGTTTGCATCTTTAAAGCAATCACACAGTCCCTGACTGACAGGAATGTTATCGCATTCACAGTCCACTTTTTCTAGATTGCATCCTATCAAAGAAAAGAAAGAAAGAGGGGAAGGAAGAAGGAAAAGAAGGAAGGAAAAGAACAAAGGGAAAGAAGGGAAAGGGAAAAGAAAAGGGAAAAGGGAAAAGGGAAGAGGGAAAAGCCTGGAGAAGAGAAGCTGCTGGAGACCTCAGAGCAGCTTCCAGTGTCTGAAGGGGGCTACAAGGGTGCTGCAGAGGGACCTTCATCAGGGACTGGAGTGATAGGACAAGGGGTGATGGAAAAGGGGTGATGGAAAAGGGAAAAGGGGTGATGGAAAAGGGAAAAGGGAAAAGGGAAGTTCTAAGTACTGCAAAAAGGAAAAGTACTGCAAAAGGAAAAAGGAAAAGGGAGAGGGAAAGGAGGAAAGGAAAGGGAATGAAACAACCAAAGAAAGAGAGAAATCCCTGAGTGAGCAGCTTTTTGGGTTGTGTTGGCTTGTGCCAAAGTTTTGCTCGGAGTAACTGCGGGTGGGCTCTGTTCTCAGCCTGACCCTTCCCTGCTGCTTTGCAATGAACCCCACCACATCTGGGGAGACACGCGGCAATGCAAAAGCCACGTGCTGCTGCGTGTGCACGTTTGAAATGCCCTCAGCAATCAATGGCAGAAATGCCTTAATAAAACTGGTTAATGCCAGGATACAAGAGCTCTCCCCAAATCCCTTCAAACACCAGGTGTCAAAACATGCCAGAAAAATCTAGTGCCTTTGCAACACAGGCCCATTAGTATTTTCTAGGCAGAAAGAACCTTAAGACTTCCCCTATCTTAAATCCTAGGGAAAGCCATTTAATAGAAATAACTCAGGACTTCCAAAGTACATGTTAACACCTTTTGCTAGTTTAATTCTTTCACAGGGCTATTTTTATCCAGCACAAATAAGTGATGGTTTATAATGTCATTGCAACCAGTCTGAAAGTTAAGACGCCAAAGACAAACCCAACCCCAGGAGGTGTTTTAACTTCCAGCCATTCATCCTGCAGCGTGTGGTCCTGCTGTAGCCTGACCACATAGTGATTTGATGTGCTGATCAAGTGCTCATCCCATGATTTATTTACACGCATAAGGCTACTTTATATACATAAAAAAGCAGTATATTTCGTGCTGCTAAGGGGGTATTTGTTTAGTTGATGTAATATTTTCCATAATGATTTCTGATTACCAAAATGCATAGTACAAATGGTAATCAGTGCCCCTTTCAAAGCAAATGCTGCTGCTGAGTACCTCCTATGAGTTTAATCACAGTGTGCAATTCACACCGTAATGTGTTATAATTGCCCCCTACAAAGTTGGTCCTGTTTCATTTTAATATCACTGGCCTAACTACTGAAACTCAACATGGGTTCCCTGAATGCTGCATTCTTCATTGAGGATTTTACATACACTATTATGCTCCAATAAGGGCGCTATTAAAAAAGGTGAGGATGTTTTAAGAAATGCATTGGGTTTTTAATAGCTGTAAAATCATAGCAGTGCCTCGAAAAGTTCACCCTGTTGGACACTTCACTCCGAGATCCAGCCTGATTGCCATTTCCTTCAGGGAATTTGACTTATTCTTTTGGGGAATCAGGGAAAGGTACATACTGATGCAGTAGAAAGCTTTGTATCTTGTTGTTTTCTAACATCAGGCAGTTCATCCTCATTTTCATGCACCTATGGACATCATTCCCACCGAGATGAGATGATAACTCTTGTGTTACTGTTTAAAAAGAAGTGCTGGAAGTACCTAGGGATACAAGCTGCAGAAGAACAAAGTATTTTTAGCCAAAGAGCTGAAAGAGCAACTGGAGATGGAGCACACAACTTACCTGCTGTCAGTGCCTATAGAATCCACCCTCAATGTGTTATGTGCATGGTCATGTAGCTAATGAAATTATTCATTGTAAAGACCTTTTGGGCTACTTGTGCCTTCTTTGTGAGCCAGGCTCTTCCTACTTAAGGTGTGAGCTCTTCACAGTACTGGAGTACCCCCCCACCAGTTCCCATTGGCCAAAGTGCCTCCTCAGCTGCCCGCTTTGCCTGCCCGTGACACAAGACACGTTTGGGGTGAAGGGGAGCCCCACTTCATCCTGTTCCCAGAAGCCATCTCCTCCATGGCCTGGGGTTGGAGGTGCCACAGGGGGTTAACGAGAGCTCCAAGGGGAGGATGGGTCAAAACAGACTTAACTTTTGGGGCTGTTCAGCCTGGAGAAGAGGAGCTTGTGGAGACCTCAGAGCAGCTTCCAGGGTCTGAAGGGGGCTACAAGGATGCTGCAGAGGGACCTTCATCAGGGACTGTAGTGATAGGACAAGGGGTGATGCGTTCAAACTGAAAACAGGGGAAGTTCAGGTTGGATCTAAGGCAGAAGCTCTTCCCTGTGAGGGTGCTGAGGCGCTGGCACAGGGTGCCCAGAGGAGCTGTGGCTGCCCCATCCCTGGCAGTGTTCAAGGCCAGGTTGGACACAGGGGCTTGGAGCAACCTGCTCCAGTGGAAGGTGTCCCTGCCTGTGGCAGGGGGTTGGAACTGGATGAGCTTTAAGTCCCTTCCAACCCAAACCAGTCTGGGATTCTACAACCTTCCTGCCTGTTTGTGCCTGGCCTTTTCACTGTTCCTTCACTGGGCGAGTGAAGGTTTTAACCTGAGGAGAAGCAAAGGACAGAGCACCCTCATCAAGCCGGGTCACCAGAATACGACCTGCTGCCTATATAACCAGCTTCACGACTGAAGCCCTGCATAAGACATTGCACCAGCTTCCCACCGGCTGCCGGTTCAGCTTGGGCGCTCAAAGGCACCACGACACACAGGTCACCGGCACCAGGAACGCCTCTTGCCCTGCTGACACCAGGCCTGCTGTGAGGGACACAGTCACCTTCATTACAGCGACTGCATCAATCAGAGCATTACCGGGGGGAGCCGTGGCCAGGGACCGAAGCATTCCTGAATAAAACTGATGAACTATTCCCTTAGTTTATATCTGCCCCCGACATCCCAAAGGGAATCACCCGCACGCCGCCTTCTTCCACAGCAGACGTGCTGCCAAGCCAGGAGCTCCCACCTCCTCATTAACTGCAGCTCCTGATGCTCCCCTAATGAGGGCTCACACCAGAGCCCCACCAGCCCCCAGCAGCTCACCGCTGCCAAGCTGCCCACAAGGGTTTGGGGTGTTTCCAGCCTTTCCTGGCTTCTGGAACCAGAACTTGGTCCCTTTCTCTTGAATATGGTGCACAAAGGTAACGTAGAACATGCAGAAGAGGCACAACCTCCCCGAGCTTTGGAGCAGGCGATGGCAATGGTTGGAAAGGAGAGAACAGAGGAAGCACAGATGCTGTTTTTCACTTGCTGCTACCTCCATCATCTTCTGACACCTAAAAAACCTCACCACCAGGCATCTCTTGTGACATGGGTTAGTGGTGGTGGCCTTGGCAATCCTGGGGCAATGGCTGGACTGGATGATCTTAAAGGTCTTTTCCAACCTGGCTGATTCTGTGATTCTTTGAGCCTTCATTGCTCACCTTCCAGGAGGCAAAATGACCAGATTTCGGGTACCCAAAAGTGGGCTGACCCCGAATTCAGCCTGTGACGTGTGACATGAGTCCTTGCCCTGCCCCTCACATGATGTTTTCCTTCTATCAGCTTACATCTCCTCTCTTCTCCCTTTGTCCTGGTTAGCCATGTCTCCTTATCTCCTTGCTCTGCAACACCGGGCAGCCAAAAATGGCAGTTTGAAGCAACAAACCCAACAGTCCAACATTAATACACCTCTCCTGGGTCGTACACCAGTGCTAAACGTATGTGCAGTATCTGCCCTTTGTTCTTTCTTCCTCCACCAGATTCATCTGAGACACAGCAAAATCCCTTCTAATAGGTTTTTCTCTGTTTCCTCCCTGCCTTCACTCAAGATTCTTGTTGTATAAAGAGGAAGAAGAAGAACTTGTGCAACCAAACTTCCCGCTCCAAACCATTTCCATCAGTTACAGCTGCCCTGCACTAGATAGGAAACTAGATACCCATTTATTTTTAAAGTTCAAAACTGATCTGATATGTAAAACACCACATGCTTTTTCTAGTCTGCCACAGAAGAGAACTGGATGGAACTGGATGATCTTAAGGTCCTTTCCAACCCAAACCATTCTATGATTCTCTGAGAACAGCATTACTCAAGAAAGAGGGTGCAGCACTGGTAAAGCACAGAACTGCCCTTGAGTGTGTCAAGTTTTACCACCACCAGGGTTTGCTCCTGGGCTGAATCTCAGCCCTTCATTGTACCAGCACACCGTGGTGTATAATGCAGAGTGGAGATGACTTCTTCTACCATGGAAGCTGCTTTGCCATTCAGGTGTGCTTGGGGTGGAAGGGGGCCGAGAGGGACTGAGCAGCACGCTGTGCACGTACACGGGAAGTGCAGAAAGAGGATGTTTACATGAGCATTGACTCCAAGACCTTTCATCCCTGCAGCCTCTAATGAGCTGGAACCACACACAAACACGCCACTTGTCTATTTTAAGGAAGCATTAATTCAATATGAAACCACGAGTTTCAGACCCAGAGACGACTTCAGATGTGAACCTCACGACAGACCTCCCCGAGCTCCTCTAACCATTGCCAGGGAGCACTCATGTTCTCACAAGTAATTAAGGCAGCAATTCTTGAGTATAACTTGCCAAGGTCCTCTGAAGATTATTCCCTGAGCTGCATCGCTTGATGGCGGGGAGAAGAGAGAGGGGTGAAGTCAGCGTGAATAGGAACTACTCAAAAGCAGCGCAGAGTAAAGCTACAGTAAATTCCTTCACAGTTGAACTCGATTGTTTGACACATGAAAAGTCTAATTGACAATTCTGGAGCAAAGTGTAAATTCGTCAGGGAAGGAAACGCAACAAGTTTTTGTGGGCTTTGTTTCCTTCTCTCCCTGTACATCATCGCGAGTGCTGTTGTGATTGGGATCTATTACTTCTGAATATTGCATGAAGCTGACAAGCACTTGTCATTTAAAGACCACATGGAGGCATTTAGTTTTCCATTTAGACATAATAACACATTATGCAAATCAGCTTGCCAAGGAAAGCTGGAGGCTTTACATGAAATAAACTGTCAAACACCAGTTGCTAATAAATGAACATTTCTTTATAGATTGTCTTAATTTGAGCAACTGGAAAACAAGCGTGGCCGCGCGGATAGACAATCCTTCACTAGGAAACTCTGTGGCTCGTGCAGAGCAGAAACGTTCCGGAAAATTCATGTTCTTTGCCTTGATGAAGTGAAACAGAGAGAACTTGAAGCCACCCTGTAGAATATTTACACTCTGTTGCACAAAACAGGAAAGGTTTTGGATTTGGTTCCCCATATCGCAAACAATACAAGGACACCCCAGGTGTAATGGATGGAAACCTCGCTGGGAGTTGGTTCCCGCTCATGGCTGAGACCCATAACAAAGGATGTTGTTTGCCACAGTGTTTTCAGTGGAGTATATCTGTTTATGTTCATTGTGACTGTTAGAAAGAGGCAGGAAAACAGAGGTGTGGAGCTGTTCTATGTGACTGTCAGAAAGAGGCAGGAAAACAGAGGTATGGAGCTGTTCTATGACCTTCATACTTGGCTGCACTGGGGTGCCTGGCCAGTGCTCTCAGAGTGGACAACAGTGAGACCATGGGAAACTGCACGGCCTCATGAGTAACTAATTAGAGATGTGGCATAAAGCAGGTTATTTTGATAAGGGTATAAAAGCAGGACCCTCTTGTGGCCGTGGGAGAAGCCTCACCTATGGGTGCATGCACCGTGTAGGAATTGTCCCAATTACTTGAGGCTCCCGGCATCGGCTGCAAGGGGGCTTCCCAGCTGGAAGTGTGGGCCTGGAGGATGCTTCAGTGGTAACTGGTGATGTATTTTTGCTTAGTCTCTGTTGTCTCTATACAGTAATGATTTAATGCATTGCTAACTTTCTTCAGTACTTATATACCTATAACTCTGATTTGCTTTATTGTACTTATTCCCTATACAGAGATATTTAGCTAATTCACATTAGTGTGCTTGTTTAATAAACTCTGAATATTATACAGCTAGTGTGTGGTCACTCTGTGGCGTTACCCTGTCTGTCAGCAGAGCACCAGGCTGACTGGTAATGGGGGAAGCAAAGCAGAGTATCTCAAATGAACTGAAATGCAGGCAGCTGGGACCAGTAGTGGTCCCAGTCTTTCACATGCAGGTAACTGGGTAGGTAGACAGCTCAGAGATGCTTTCATAGAATCACAGAATCAAATAGGTTGGAAGAGACCTTGAAGGTCCTCAAGTCCAACCATTACATACCTGTTCACCAAAGACAGGCACAGACGGACCTCTGCAAACAACTCTTATTGACACATGGACCACTATGGCAGCAAAAGCAAATTAAGAACATAAAACCTGAAGGTTGCCAGGATGAAATGAGGGGTTTTGTTTGAATGAACTGTTTCTCCTGGGCCTGATAACGTAATATTAGAAACTGTGTATTTATTATACAGTTATAATCTTATATATAATAT
>NW_009939607.1:122968-148859 GCF_000696875.1 Nestor notabilis | reverse complement strand
AACCTGCTCTAGTGGAAGGTGTCCCTGCCCGTGGCAGGGGTTGGAGCTGGGTGAGCTTTAAGGTCCCTTCAACCCAAACCATTCCATGATTCTGTGATTCTGCATATCTTTCCTAGACCACCCAAAACCACATAAAACACTGCCAGGGAGCAAGTGATGCAATACTGAAACCTTTGCTCTTTTTAACACCCCACAACATGACACAAGTAGACAGTAACCAATTCCTACTGATGATAAGAGCAAACAGACACAAAACCCTCCTTGTTTCCTCTCCCACACAAGGGCAGGAAGAGCAGGAGTCAAGCATCCTCCATCTCTCCTGCCTCTGGTGCACCCAGGCCAAGGCGAGAGACATTTTGGGATCATTCCATACAGAGATGCTCAGAATTTGCAGCATCACAGTGAGAAACTTGGCAAAAGTTTGCTCAAAGCGTTATGCTGCGTGAGAATGCTTAAAATAGCCAACAGCCCAGACACACGTGCTTTTAAATCGCTCTCACATTGAGGAGAAATAAAAAGCAAACCAGCTAAACATTTTTTACGCTTTGCCAGTTTGCTTGCAAGGAAGAAGTCACCACTGAGAGAATTTAAAATGATGAGTTATCTCCAAGGAGGAAAGGACCATGCTTTTCTCAACAGAAAAGGGTTTCATCTCAAATACATGCTGGAAATAACAGTGTGTGCTGCATGGAGCAAATAGGACCCACTAGTAGCACTTTTGGAACAAAAACAAACAAGTTTTGAGCTGGCAGGTCAGGTTGTCTGCAGCCACCTTTCCAACCTACATAAAACATGACTACATTTAAATCTCCTTGTATGAACCTAAGTGAAAATCATCTTTGTATTGAACTTGCTGCACCAAAATCCCCATGCATTAGCTCCTATTCCAAACAAATATTTTCACTAAAGCATTGTATTGTTGCTGTGAAAAAGCTCTCCCAAACAACGTTAAGCTTCAAAGCTGAAACCAAAAGCTTCTGGTTGATTACCAAGCACAAGAGACAAGTTTAGACACAACACATGGAAACAACCACCAGTGTCCAGAGCAGCTTCTCCCAGTTATATTTAGGAAACTTTTACAGCGTGGTGGAAATTGAGAGGTGCATATGTTTTATCTGACAGGAAACCTGGAAAAAAAATTATGTCTTGATTTCTTTCTTTTACTTAGTGCCTGCTAGCATCAATATCTTTTGACTCATTCTGCATGAGCTCACTTTCAGATCAATTCTACTTCACTCTGGTGTTGTGACTGCTGGAGATGGGAAGGGCTGTGGAGGACAGGGGCCACCACCCCTGCCATTATGTCATTAGTGTCCCCAGTAAGGTGCAAAACCACAGCAGGAACATCTGTACTGGGAGCATCCACTACCTGCCTACACATCCATGAATGCTCTGGTGTCAGGAGACCGATTATGCTGGAGCTTGTCCCTGGGGTGACCAAGACGTGCTGGTTATCTTTCAAAGCTTGTAGGGCTGTGTGAGATCTCTGCCCTTCGACATACCAGCGTGACGTTTTATTGAGGGGACTCAAGATGTGATTGAAGGCAAACTGATGGTCCTGATGACAAAAACCTTCTCTAGGAGACGTGTGCCTTGGTCAAATTAAATGTGATCATCAAAACTATTTGTTGGTCTGTAGCAACAACAGGATTCACTGGAAGAATGAGACAACATTTGCACCTTAGGACTCATCCTGTCAGAGGCACATATTCATTCAGTTTTGCCTATGTAAAAGCAGGTTCTTCACGGCACTGCTTAGCACACTGATGAGGAGAACAAAATCCCCAGGACCAACCTTTCCCAGCCCAGCAAAAACACCAAAGCCAAGGAAAGATTTCTTCCTGTACAAACTGTGGGCACTCTGGCAATGCCCGTGGGTCCCTTTGCTTGTGGGAGTGGGTGGCAGCACAGACAGCGCTCTCCAGGACCTGCCTGGCATAAAGGCTGTGCTGAAGAGCTGGGGGAGCAGAGCACTGCATTTGGGATGTCTCTGGGTTTGATTTTTCAGTGCTACGCAGTCAGGAGTATGCTGTAAGAGACAGTAAATCCCTCTTTGAATAGACAGCTTTGATTCATACTCAACTTGTGCTTAAGTTCTCTCCCTTTCTCCTCCTTACTGCCTAACCCATCAAACCTGCCAGTTGCTTCACTAAGTACACTAAGCAATGTCAAAGGATCTCAAGGCACATGAGGAAAAACCCTCATGTAACCTCCTTGCTCTAATACAGTAAATAGCCAGCATGTTTACTGAATGTAAAGGGATACAAAAAGGGGGTTTGTGTTCCGCTGCAGCATCTCTCAAGATGCAGATAGAGACATTCCCTAAGCTTAAACAGGACTAAACCCAGACCCCAGTTCTTCAAGCACACCAGCAAACACTGGTTTGCTGATGCTTATCCTACACCAAATAGTGTAATATGCAATAAACCAAAACAGTTCACCTGTATTTCAGGCCTCTCATATAATGCTGATTCACTAGACATCATATGAAGGCCTGCAGCTAGTACCCAACAAGCACTTCTCTTTTGGGGACAGTGGTAGCAAGTCTTAAGAAGGAAACAACACTGTTCTTGTGATCTGGGTTAGCGGCTGTGCTGAAAATGATTCAGGGAGGTTGCAAAACCACTCAGATAAAACTGAAAAAACAAGTGAGAAAGAACAGAAAAAACATTATCGTGTGTTTTGAGAGCAGAATCCTGAGGAAATCAAAAGGGATGTTTGGCAGCACAGCTTTTTCTCAGAATTCCGACTGCAGGACCAGCAGAAACACTGTGCAAGCCCAGTCTTGGTGATGCAGCAAGGGACTGTGGGCTCTGCCCAGCGCTTCCTGCACCCCGCTCCCACAGGCCTGGCCTTTGCCAGTGTTTATTTAGCCTATGGATGCTTTCTAATCCGGTGTCATGGGTTTTTCAAGTGTGCCAATTCCCACTGTAGCCTGCTGCCAGCTGATAGATGGTTTATACCATTAACAGCGCCCGAGGATGAGAATTGCTAAAGAGCAGTGGGAATATTTATTTTCTCCTGCTAATGCAAGCAGCAAGCAGAGGGCTTCAAAACCCCTGTAACCTGCATGCAGCCAGCTGCAGCCCAAGCTTGGCTTGGGGTGAAAAGAAACTCTGGGACACAGCTCCATAGGGAGGAACAGCTAAAACATAACAAATCCTCCAGGCAGAGTGCTCAAAGACAGGCTGTAGCATTAAACCACTGCGGTGTCTGCAGGGAGTGACCACGTAATAGATGTGAGCTTATTTTCTTGGAAGAGCAGAAAGAATCAAAAAGCAGCAAGATAAAGAAAGGAAAAGCAAAGAAAATTAACCATGAGCTGACTGTCCCCATCTTATTCCCATTCTCCGGGGCTAAACCTATAGTCTGTATGTGCTTGTATATGCACGCGTGCATGTGAGCACACACATACCCCACAGCTGGAAACCTTGCAGGCAGTCCGAAAGCACTTCTAGAAGCTTAAACTTACTAAATCAACACATGCATCTCAGTGACTTTGCTTAAAGCTTCCACCCCATCACTACAATGGCTTTTCAATCCAGCCAGCACAGAGCCCCCTCCACTGCTTCCACTCCCATGCCTTTATCAGCAATACAAACAGCAATACAAAGCCACACACAGTTGAGGAGTAAATACTCGTTATTATTTGCCTTGACACTTGGGGAAGCAGTGGGAAGTTCAGCTACCTTGCTATTTCACATTGTCCTGTTATCATCCAATGTCAAACTTCCTCTGCTTGTTTGCTTTACAATTGCTCATCCCTTGGGAAAGCGGTGGGGGAAGAGCTGGGGCATGTGGAGCAGAGAGCAGCAATTTCACTGAGAAATAATAGGAACCAAAATTAACTGATTATCAGTGTAAATGAGACAAGCAAGATTCCCAGTTGCATTATCTCCAAATTGCTACCTGCCTGTTGCTGTGCCTGTGATTAGCTGGGTTCAGCACCCTGTCCTTCTCCTGCTCATTAATTTCAGCAGCAATTCCAATGAGTGTAACAGGAGCAGATTGCATCTGTTTGCTAAAATGCTGTAAAGCTCCTTGAATGGTGCACTTGAGCCAGAAAGACACTGAAATTGCTCTGAAGTGTCTGTTCCTGGGGCTTCACAGCAGAGTAGCTCCTGGTGTGCCTGGACACCATGCGCAGATGCTGCACCTCCCTCCGGTCCCCTTCTGCACACCAGGTGACCTGCTTCTCTTTGCCTTTTCTTAACTCACAGGTAAAAGTAAGACACCTGAACTGCCCATACAGGATCATTCAATGGCTTAGGCTGAGGAGGATCTTTGAAGGTCTCTAGACCAACCTCCTGCTCAGAAGCAGGGCCAGCTTCAGTTAGGTGAAGTTACTCAGAGCCTGGACCAGGGTGTTCGAGTGTCCCCAGGGTTGGAGGTGCCACAGCCTCTCTGGGTCCCGGTTCCATAGGGAATTTTTTACTTCTTGCAGTCCAACTGACATTCCCTTACTGCCATTGCGCCGTTGCCCCAGCCCTTGTGGCCATGGGATGAACTGGGCTCTGTCACACAGCTGAGCATCGCCTGGATGCAACCTTTCCTCAGTAGCCCCCCCAGCTCTGGCCACCGAAGTTAGTGCGCAGTTGTGCTACTGCTCATTTAGACACAGCACTGAACAGGTTGAAAAGCTCCTCTATTAACGGTGCTCCGATAGTTTTTTTTGCAGCAAAATAGGAGAAGAGAAGGTTGAGTTTCACATAATACTAGAATTGAGCTCTTGGACAGCATTATTACCTCCCTGCTGTCAGCACAACCACCCTGGCTTTCCAGCCCCCAAAGAGAGAGAGCAATCCCAGCATTTACCATGTCCGACCCTACCCTGCTGTCAGCCTGGGTGGCTGAGAACCTCACCCTGAAACTGTTCTTTCTGGAAGCAGTTTTGCCTGCAGTCTCCTGCGGAACACACCATGCACCGTACCTTTCCCCCAGCAGTAGGCTGGCATGATGAGCATCTCCTTCCCAATAATATTTTGTTTGAAGATTCTGAAGGAAAATAATAGCTCATGCTCTTCATCAAAAAACTAAACAATTACAGTGGTGAGTGATACTGTAGCAGTGCCTATAATTAAGGAACTGCCAGCATTTTAATTACAAACTAATAACTTCAGTGGCCGACGATCCAGCTGTACGGCAGACCCGTTAAAAGCAAGTTTGCCAGTTCCAGTGTTGTAGACCAACAATTAAAGTTTTAGGGAGCGTTTTTGTACTTCTTGCTTATAAAGATGCATTTCTTGCCAATTAAGAGCTTTGGGGAAATTTCAGTGAAGCCCTTACATTAATGAGTAGTGGGCTTCCCTTTAATTTTCAATGATTCCTCTGTCACAGTATGAGGTGGGGATGTCCTGAGGACAGCAAGCATCTCACCAGGCTTTCTGCATTTACACTGAAGCTGACATAGTGCTGCTTTAACATTTCCACCTGCCAAGAACTGGGACAGTTATTGCTCAGCACCACCGAGGAGCTTTGCTGAACTCTGTTTAGAAGGTGCTTTAAGTACCAGTGGGGATTTATTTAGTTATTACCTAAAATTTGAAAATACATTTTAAATAATAAAGTTTCATTAAGCATAAAGAGGTTAAGAACTCACCAGTTCACAAGATTAAAAACATTAAAAGTGAGATGAAGCTTATCCCTTCCTCACTTCTGCTTCTGAGCCACTGCAGAACCAAGCTGAGGTTCAACTTTATTTTTCCTTTGTTCAGGAATTCAGACAAAGTGCTCAAAAGCTGCAGGCATGGAGTCCCTCTGGACTGCCTGTCCTGCATGGGTTCACATGCTCCAAGCCTGCACTCAGCCCACAGCAGAGCAGGTTGAGGGGAGCAGCGCAGCAGCACTACACAGCCAAGTGGCAACCAGCGAGCATACAGGTATGCTCAGGGCTGTATGAGTACACAGGTAGTAGACACACCAGCATCACCTACTCGGTGAGTTTTCTGCTGGAAACTTTCCTACCCTGCAGCAGCAACTGCACATCCCAGGCCTGTGATGGAAACAATCCCAGTAAATGCTGCTGTTAAGTCAAGCCACTTCAAGCCAAGTGCAGAGTGAAACACAGGATAAAAGAAATGACAGACTCTGATCTAGGTAAGTCTGCACAGAGCATGGTCATTTGGTTGGCACAGCAGTGATCATGCAGATGTGCCTTTGCTGACTTGGGTTTTGCTGGTTTTGGGGTAGATAGGCTGCAGCAGAAACTGCTCAGGGCAGCTATGTTACCTGCCTGCAAGGTAGGAGTGTGCTGAGACCCAAGCTGTACCTGGCTTACACAGCTAGCCTTGCCCTTGCTGCAGTGGGGACAAAGTCCTAGCCAGGGCATGGCCCCTCATCAACCTCCCTGCCTTTTCCATCGTTGGTCTCCATTTGAGGATCAGTGTACAGGCTTTTCACTCATCCCCTGCCGGAGGACACACAGGGATGCTCAGACTTCGCACAAACATTCACTGCCCAGAAAATCACCCGCACTGGGATGCATCTCTGAGAACATAATTCCAACCTTCAGGCCTGGCTCGAGGGAAAGGTCCCTGCAGAGCTCAGGAGAAGCAACACTTGGGAATAAAAGCTTGCTGTTCAAGACACATCATGGCTTAATTACACAGAGCCAGTATTCCCAGCACTGCCTTTGCAGAAGCAGATACTGCTGCTTGACCTTGTGTGATTCTGAATGCTACAAATACGCTTATTTATTTCCATTACTTACATCTTGCATAGATATATTTTTCTAAACCTCAGATTATTAAGCACAGTTTTCTGTGCTGGAGAGCTCAGGTGTCACAACATTCAGGGGTATGCTACAGCACTCATTACCACACAGATGCCGCAGTTTAATCCAGACTCAACTGAGTAACTGCTGCTAGCGTTGTGCCCTGCACAGGAATGACACATACGTGAGCAACTGTTTACCTGCTGTCCATGGACAAAGCTAACCCCAGGGCTCAGACCTGGGCTCTGAGAGCCCATCTCCCTCCCACAGAAGGATGCAGGCACCAAATGCACTACAAACACAAGCTTCTAGCAGGCACTGGTGACATTTAAGCTATGATAAAATACTTCTTTTTTCCCCCCTGTTTAAACCTTATGAACCATGGTTTGACACCTTTTCCATAAGCTTTTGAAGAGCTGTGCTAAAGGAGGGAGGATTAACCTCAGGGCAGGGCATAAGCAAGGGCAGAAACTGGGGCTTGTTCATCACTCAGACAATCACTTCTCATTCCAGAGCTAGTTATGCGAGATGTTAATTTGAACTGGCAGCAGATTTTGCATAAAGACATCTCAGAACTCCAGCCAGCCCCAACGTTTGCCATGGAATTCAGTTTTCATGTTATTAAAGCCTTTTAATGAAGTTGTCCAGTGCACATCTTACTTCAAGCTTTGCTGCAGTGACATTCAATGCTCACAGAGCATATACACACTCCAAAGGGTAAAGGGGGGGGATTTTATTACTGTTAAGTGTCCTGTGCTTGGCCTTAAATTCTTCACGGTACAGGACACTGAGAAACATTGGGGTTATAGCCATAGGATTTGCATCATCCTTCTTTTCCTTGTATGTGACAGGACTGCCTAGATATTTTATGCAGGAAAAAAAACATTTACTGTTGATGATACTGGAACCATTTCTATGACATCTTCTTTCAGTCTCGAATGTATTTATTTTATCCCCTCTTTATAACGATAGTTCCACCAAAGTGGTTACCACGCTTCAGAGAATCTTCCCTCCACAGGTTGCATTTCCCTTCTGAAATCAGAGACAACTGTTGAAAACAGCTTATTTCCATTTCTTTTTTCTAACTGGAAAAAACCCTCTTGAACCCTGAAGCTGCATCTTCAGAAGACTGACGGCAAACCCTGAATGCATTTACTTGTTCAGCACAACTTGTTCTTGAGGTATCACAAGGTTCTTTATCTACTTACTTCCAGCTCTTTGTTCAAGCCTCCTATTTCCTATTTTAAAACCAAAAATAACCAAAACAAGCCCTGTGAAAGGACTAATTTTCCTCTCTGCTTGTCTCTCTACTCTTTGCATAGGGATGCCTTGCAAACCTGCCCTTGGCCGCCTTCTCTCCACTTGCCTTTCGGCAGTGTTGGGAGCAGAGCTCCTCTAGCATCACTTCCCACCCAGGATGGGGGAGATCCTCAGCTGATTCACCCACTGCAGTCTAATGGGTTCCTATACTGGCAGGGAAGTGACCCACAGTCCTGCATGTAAAAGAGGAGCAGAAAACAGGAGAAAGATTGCTGTCTAATTATAGGTAGCACTTTTACACACAGGCACAAGATGTTAATGTCAGGGAAGCACATTTCTGTCCTGTGCCTTCCGTTACTTATTCTGCATTCTTCTTAGGATACAGGAGAGAGCAACTCCTACATACAATTTATATATATCTGTAGATATGTGTGAGAGATTTTTAATAAAAAGAGGATGACAGTTGCCACAGGAAATTATGAATACATGCATATGTACACACGCTCAAACACGCACCCAGAGCCTTTGAGACTTTTTAGTTTCTTCAAGGAAATACTTTTAAAGAAGCGTGATGCCCCTCTTGCTCGAACCAAGAGCTCAGCAGCGAAGAAGGGGGTGATTATGCACCCAAGCCCTCCTCATAAGCTCTGATCTAAGAGAACGTCATTTTGTGACGTGGGCATGTGAGTAAGTCATCTTCGTGTAAGCCACAGCACAGCTGCTCTAGTAAATATGCATTTACCCTCCAGTTACTGCTCGGTGGGACGTACAGAGGGGTAACTGCTTCACGTGGCAATTGTGAGCATCAGCTTTCCTCCCCAGGAGGGAAGAGCAGGGTTTGATTTCTGCTCCACTCTAAATGCAGCTACCAAAGAAATGAGGCAGCTTCACCTGAGATTCAGGCACTGACAAAATGCATTAAGACCCTCGAGCTTTTGTTTTCCTCCGAAACTCGTGTAATTGCTACATAAATAATCGGTTTAGTGGAGGATGGTTTGATCAATCCAGCCCTGGGAAAGTGTTAAGTAATAACAGTTTTGTACAAGCTGCAGCCTAGTGTCTTTATTAAAAACCTACATCAAAGCCCATGCCTAGTCCAGTCTATTCATACTATGGCTCTCATTTGAAACATGCTCATACACCAAAGAATCCTGATGGATTGGAGCCGTAGGAGGTAAACCAGCAGATTGAGGAGGTTAAATGTATTTCTTTACTAATGGGACTGATGCTGTTCAAAGCTCCCATAAAAATTCAGCATGAAGAGCTTCCTAAGCTCAGGGGGTTTATAGCCTTCATGATCATTCAACCTTTAAGCAGATACAAAGACAATTTTTCTCTGCGTCTCTCTGAATATATCCATCTCCTCAGGAGCAAGGGAAAGACTTTTAAAGAGAACTTGATAAAATTCCTGAGACAGCTCATTAATTCTAGTCACTTCAGCAGTGACTTCCCCACCAATTGCGGCACTCAAAGAGGTTATGGATTGCCTTAGTAAGAACAAATCCTATTCATCAGCCATTTCCCTGCACTTGCATATTAATATTGTCTGGCCTTGTTAAATATAGAAACCTATTCTCTTCTAATCCATTTTTAACAGGCATTTTGTGTCCTAAGGGTAGCCACAAAATAATTTATAATGAGTTATCCCACCTCTAAAAAGTTTGTGAAATTCCCCAAGTGGCCTCCTGTTGCTGCTGGGAAGCGGGGGCAGGCCAGTTTGCTCTATAGGTATTGTTCTTGCGCCCCTGTTTTGGTGGGAAGTTTAGGAACTTTTGCCCTGCACACCCTCTTCTCTGCTTTGTGAAGCCATAAACAGCAGAATTTTATCTCTGTTTCAATGTTCAGAGAAGCTGTGGCTGCCCCACCCCTGACACTGTTCAAGGCCAGGTTGGATGGAGCTCCGAGCAACCTGGCCTAGTGGAACGTGTCCCTGCCCATGGCAAGGAGTTGGAACTGGATGAGCATTAAGGTCTCTTCCAACCCAAACCATTCTATGATTCCATTATAAACAGGATTCAGTGATAAGAATAAGAAATAGTAATCACAGACAGTGCAAGTTGTAGGTGTGAAGGACCTTGGAGCAGTCTCTTATCCTCTGCACAGCTCAGCTTCACACAGCACTACCCAACCAAACATCACTGAAACTCTCAAGTAACTCAAGAGCAGAAAGACTTGGAAGCAGCAGGAGGTAACTTGCTGCCAAAGAAATCTTTATTCTGCAGGGTAAAGAGAATTCTGTTAATTTATTTGACTAAAATGAGAGCTGGTTGAAATCTCTCAAGTGTGTTTTATTGAATAAGGTTTTTCATGTAAACAGAACTTTTGAAGGACCTTGGGGAGAGGAGGTGTTTTGAAGAAAATATTGCTTTCTTGGCAAAAGAAAGCTTAAAACTTTGGAGGTTTCCATGAAAATGAGCTCTCTTGTGCTGTTAACTACATACCCTGAAATAAGAAAAGAGATTTTCATCTTATTTCATCAGCTTCCAAGATTAATAGCTTTACAAGAATCTAATCCTTTTGGAAATCCAGCACAAATACTTCCCTTTTGCATCATGCAATAGCAAACTATTCAGCCAAAGCAGATACACAAAACCCTAGCAACTAATTTGAGCTCATTTGGTCGTTCTGACGAGGCTGCAGGAAAAGAATTGGAAACAGAAGAATTACAGGGGAACTCCCAGATACTAAGTGGCAGCCAAAACCTCCCCCTTGGTACTGGTAATGCCACCATACATCAGGAGTGGTTTGAACCCGTGGCTGCTGCTCAGCTCCTGGTTGTTGGTGTGGCAATATTCATCGTAATGAGGAGTTTCTTTATAGCACAAGACCAGGTATAGGCTCATTTTCTGAGAATAACTTTGGTGAAAGAAATAAACCCCACTATCTGTTGCAGCTTTCTGACAACTTGTAATTATGGTTGGAACTGCAGTCAAGTGATTTCAGACAGGAGAGCTGGTAATTTCCCAGAGTTATCCACCGGGGCAGCACCCTTCCCATCAGATCACCCGTGGAGAAGAGAGTGCTCCCACCATTCAAGTTCCTGCAGAGTATGTGCAGGAGGGGAAAATGCACTTTTTTTTCCATCCCTTAAGAAAAAAAAACCCTTCAATTTTTCTATCCTTCACAATCTCATGTGATTTTCTTTTGTTAAAAATACACCAAAACCCCCAGCTCTCAAGCAGTGTTCCTGCACAGCACTGTTCTGACTGAAACCATCCCTGTGTGCCCACTGCTGTGTGTTGGAGCCCCAGTTGTGAGCATCACACTTCAGCTTTTAATTCTGCACTGAGTGACTTCCACCTTTTTTATACTGACTGGACACACAACATAACCATGACAAAAATCCTTTTCCTGCTCTTTCAGGGACTGACTTGCTTCCCATCCTCAGTACCTATGCTGGATGCTTGATTCACTCCAGCTCAAATGCTATCTACAGAGGACCATGTCCTCTGTGTTTTCAGGAGCCAGCCCCTCATGGGCCTGCACAGCTAGATTCAGCATCCTTTAAATCATTGCTGACTTCAGCACTGGTATAGCTGAACCTACTCCCAACAAATTTCACTCTACGTTGATGCAAGACCAACATAAATGAGATCAGAAATGTGATTCATCACTTTTAGAAGCCACTTTGCTGTGTTTTTCAAGAGTCAAGACGCGCTCTCAGCTGAATTTTACCAAGAAATCAATTACCTACTAGCAATTACATTTATCAAGACAGGTTTCCAGTGATGTAAATCATCATCACCTTGCTGAAGCTGATAGCACCAAGCCCACCTGCACGAGCTGGGCAAGTAGCCTACCTCCTATTAGAATGGCTGGCAATATATGATACTTGTTCATCTGACAGACGTTTATGGAGAAGAATTATGGAGACTGCAAGAATATCAGTTACTTTGACATGTTAATGGTTTCTCTTTAATTAGATATACAGGCACAGAGGTGATTGCAAATAATTCCGTTGTTACTGAGCTAATGTATCTTTACCAGGACAGGTCCCCAGATGTACTTTGTTCTGCACCAAAGAGCAGTCCATCAAGTACGGGAAGCTCTTCAAGCAAGACCAAGGCTGGATACACCATCTGTGAAGCAAAACCGAGCCCAAGTGCCTTGTTTGCCACAAACTGCCCTGTTCATGGTGATGTCTAGCCTGGCCCAAGCCTACCCCTAGCTGGAATCAAGGTGGATGTGGTACCAAGCAGCTGGTGGTAGTGACAGTTCGGGTTTACATGGGCTACAGCAGGGGAAGAAGGAGAGATATTTTGGGGCGGATGAGCCCCTAGCAGGTCACAGTGAGCACTTGCTGTGCCATGGGGCAGGCAAGCACCCTGCCTTCAGGGCTGCTGAGGATGGAGGTGGCTCCAAGCAGCCTCTTCCATGCTATTTTCAGAATGCACTTTGAAAAATAAACCGTCTTTTGCTTTTGACCTCAGATATTAATACCTCAAAGAATTACCTTGTCATTACGTGGAATATATTATTCCAACCATGCTTAATTTTAATAACCACCTAGCATTAGCAGCATGACTTGCTTTGTCAAGCTTTCAAGGTCACCGAGGAGTTAGTTTGTGAGGATCCAACTGAAATTGCAGGTGTTAATGTACACGAAACACTGGTATCTGTATATAGCAACACAAGGCCTTTCCATACAGGAATATTTTTAATGTTAACTCCTTATTTAAAAATCCTTTCTGAAGACCCATTTTATTATCCTTCGTATCAAAAAGCCCTATTCCACAGAAAGTTCAATCCACTTCCTAGGAAACTGGTGAGCAAAGCAGCTTCCACTTCTCTCTCCAGACACTACAGCTGTGATACCTTGAGGGACCATCTTCCCCATACTCCATTTCCCCAGGAATTTTTAACTTGCAGTCTGCAGTGAATGCCACAGTGTAAAGAGAGAGCAGTGAGCTATGAATTGGTATTTAATCTCTTGTTTCTAGGAGTAGGATGCAGAGTTGGCTGCATTTCCAGAATGGATGCTGGCTTAATAAGTTTTCCCAGCGTCCTATAGCAACCCTGTTGGCATACATCACCCTTTACACACGCATCACATGTGCACATACACCTATGAGTGCAAAACCTACATGTGTTTCAGCTTCCCTTTTTTAACCTAAGTGAGGATAATGGAACATGGTGTGGAAGATCTCAGCTTTGCTGGAATTTAAGGAAAGACAAAACTCCCTCCACCCCCCTGTCTGCCTCCAACAAGTCTCCACAAGAAGGGGAGCTACTTTGTTTAGCATCAGCCATCCTTGCTTAGAAAGAGAATTTGCTTTCAACAAGACACACAATTACGACACATGGCATTCCTCAAAACAATGCCATGTTTAGCAATTTGAAGCGTTAAACACTGAAAAGAATTTTCTCTGATGGAGTTTGACAACTTTGCCCAAGAAAGAAAATAGAATTTCTTCGAGCTGCCAATAGTCTTTAATAGAAGTAGATTTAAATACAAACTAAAGTTCCCTCACACTGTGCTGTAAATCACAAGGGAAACATAATTCATTTGCAGCAGTTTTCAACAAGAAAACTTGGCAGCCTTTCAGCAAGTTTCATAATTGCTCTATTTTAAACTTCAGCTTGAAAATGCTCAAGATAGCTTTTAGTTTTATTGAAAGGTTAATTTCACACCTACAGAAAAATATCAGCTTTCCATTAGCTCTAACGGAGTGTTAAATGTGAAAATTACAGTCCCTTCATATAAATGTGCAGAGTTTGTTGCATTTTTAACCCAGCTTGCTTTCCCATTCTTTCCTGGGCACTGATTTCTGACACTCATTGCACGGGCTTGGTATTACTCGTGAGTGAGAGCTGCAGGACAAGGATGGCTGCAGCAGTGTGGGTGCTAGCTATGCGGGACAAGCAGTGAGCAAAAATACTAGCTCTTCACAGATTCATGTCTCAAAAATCACCGTTTTTATGTCTCTGGACTCACCTTATTGTTAGAACAGTTCAAACAAGGGGTAGACAAACCTGTCTCCCTTCCCATCCCATAAAGCTACCTTTGGGGCCAGCCTTCTTCTGCGGCTCACTCCCATGACTGTGCAAGAACAGCTCCTCTCGCACTGGAGGGGCCAAATTAGGGTGCAGAATTAGGAAAAAGAATGCCAATAGACTACTTCTGGTGACTTGTGCCCTTGGTACAACATCCTATCCCACCAAGGTGCGCTGAGTCTATCAGTCATTTCGGGTGGTGGAATGCCCCCCTGGAGCCACATCCTGCATAGCCATTGGAGCCCCAGGAGGGCATTTCTAAGAACCTAAGACTAAATATCTTTCTGTAGGTATTTTGTGACATGGCCTGGACCTCAGCTTTCTGTGCCTTAGACTGGGGTTTGAGATGGTCCCTGTAAACATGACCTCTAATGGTTGGTGCTTTGCAACCTCCACCTCCCCAGATCTAGCGCTTTTCCCCAGCTTCTCAGCTCAGTGCTTCCCAGCAATTAAACACAGATAGCACTTGCAGCAGTACTTTCATCTACCCCGATGGATACAGACACTTCATGGCTCCCCAAACCATCATTCCTCCAAGCAACAAGTACGTGTGTGAGCATGAGCATGCACACTGCTGGAGGGGGTGGAGGAGAGGCAGACAGAGGAGCGAGTTCGTGTAGCCGTATGCAGAAGGAATGCCATTAGGGAAAAACATAGCCTTTGCCTTCAAGAAGGCTATGATTCAGTCACTCCTTTATGAGGGAAAAAAGTCACACTGAATTTCATTTAAGTGTCTTAAATTCAGTCTCACCAGAAACTATTTATCAGGTGAAGTTTGAAAGAGAGTGGGTTAATTAATCGCAAAGACTCCTAGTACCATGGCTCTGTGCAAGGTTGCTTACCATTGCACTGTGTTCCCTTGAGTGCAAAGCATGACCCTGTCATTGCCAAGGACTTCCACCTGAGGAAGGTGATGCTCAGGGCAGAGAGATCATCTCTGGCATCTCATCAGACCTGCCATTTCTCCCCATCCAACTAAGTGAGATGGGGTTAACAGCCATCAGCACACCGGGGTGCCGAGCCATGGCACAGCTGGGATTACAGCACGTACATGGGCTGCTGCATCCCAGGTTCCCTGGGAACAGTTTAATCACTACTTACAGACAAAGGGATAATACAACAAAAGAAACAGGTTCCTCGATTGCTACATTCCCTGCCATGAGCTGCTCTATGACAGTGCAGGGCGCACAGGGGCAGGCAGTGCAGCACAGCACAGATGCAAGCCTCAGAGCACCTTCTCCTCCATAGCACACAGCATCCACCTCATGCAGGAAGAGCTCCTGGGGTTGTGGCAGTTTTGATAATCAGTGGAATTTCTGTTGCAAGCTTTAGATCCACAGTCCCCAAGAAATAACTGGGGACATGTCATGCTCCAGGGCACTGGCAAAGCAGACCTTATGCATGGCAGAGACAGCCAAGCCTGCAAATAGCTTGGTGCGGACCCCTCATCAAACCGATTGATTTGAAATGAGCTTAGAGAAGGAGTTTTCAATCAGGTGTGGAGGCTGGGAGCAGCCAGTGCTGAAGCAGAGGTGGCACTTTGCCTTTTTAAGACTGGCATGCATGAGAAGTTCGGCATAACACTGATGAGGAATAGAAAATATCAGTAAAACAACTGGGTTTTCTTTAGCTGCTTGCTTCCCTTTTATAACAGGTTTCTAGTTTCTCCCCACAATTACGAAAATAAATAACTTGGATGTCTTGGATTCTCTTGTCTGGAAACAGCAGGAAAAAATTGTAGCTTATAAAAGAAGCTGTCTTTTCAAAAATAAGCTTCCTTTTAACATTTGCAAGTTATCAGCCTTGCAAGGATGCTGGCAGCGGGTGAGCCATCCTGCAGGAGATGGATGGGCAATTGCTTCTGCAATTTGGCTGAGTTAGTGGAAAGTTGAAAGAAAGAAAAGTTCAATCATCAGTGAGAGCATCTCCAGGCATCCCTCTGAATGCCCCAGGTGAGCAGCATCCCTCATCCCAAAGGCAGATAACCTTTCTACTTCTCTCTGGTATTCAGTCTCTGGCCTTTTCCGATCTGCTCCATGTAAATCATCACACTTCCCCTTTTTATGATATTCTAATTAAGAAAACTGTGATAACAGTAACTAATTATGTCCATAACACATTTTGAAGTGCTCTCTCCGCCTGTCAACACTCAGAATGGGAGTCTAAACTTTGGCAGGGGTCCCGGAGCCAAAAAAGGGTCTGGAGCAAGATGCCACTAACCTCCTGTCATGAATCTTAGATAAAGAAGTTCCTATGAACAACCAGTGATTCCTTTGCCATCAGTCCCCAGGCCCCTTGTTCAGCATTTCTAATAATAAGCAGCTCAGTTTCACCCTTCTAACCACTCTCAAGCATACAATCACTGTCATTTTACTGTCCCATTACCCTGATTAAACACCTGTTTGGACGGATTGGGTATTATGATGCACTACAAGCAGTATTTTATGTTTTAGGAGACCCTGAACTACATCAGCCCTTTAAAGAAAACCCTACTAACAAATCAGTGCAATTGGAAAGCTTCCCCAAATACACACAAACCCACCAAGTTTTGTCACCTCAGTGTTTCAGCTGCAACATCTTTCTCCCCTCTCATGGAGATGCTCAGTGCAGCACACATGCACCAGAGGAAGCATGGTCTGGGTCTGGGTTGCCCTTCTTGTTGGGGTCGAAAGGGAGAGCTTCCCAGAGCTGCAGAAGTCAAGACACAGGGATTTCCAAGGTTGGGGGAATACAATCACATTTCAGCACCATGAGACAGCAAAGCTCTGCAGCCCATTTAACTGGTTGAGAAAACAAACACATCTACATTTGAGAAGTTCCAGCAGTTAGCAAAGACTCTCACACCTGCTTTGCTGGGACATCACAAGGGAGGTGGTGGTCAATACTCCTGATGGGAGATGCCTTGAGCTACTGACGTTACAAATAAGACTCCTCCATCCCCAATTCCTCCATCAGCAACACAACCAGCCTGGAGCAGTAACTTTACCCTCCCACTAACCCAGTCCTAACTGGGACATCTAGGACTTCCTAGCTTCCCAGCACCTTGCCTCCCCTCCATAATGCAGTGCTGCCAGCTGGAGACCTGCAGGCATCTCTGATTGACTCCATAGGGGGGGTTTGTATTTAAAACAAAGGAAAACAGACTCCTGACTGTCAAATAGAGGAGGTTCAAGTTACCCTATAGAATCTTTGACCAACATGTTTATACTATTTTTCTCCCTGGTTTAATTCCTGACAAAATCATCTAACACACTGGTTTTCACTTTGCAAAAAGAGATGTAAACCATTTGGATGCCACAGCCCTCAGCTGTACCTGCAACAGCAAAGGAAACCCATCATCTTGATGAATAATGAGTGAAACCTGCAGGTGTCTGGCTATCTAGATGGTAGGAGGTGCCTCTCTACTGAGTTTTAATACTTTAGCCATGTCAGGCCTGTGAGTTACAGCTTTTTGCAGTGAGCAAATTGATTATACAGATTCATGTGGTCTACAGAATATGCGATATGCACACAAGGTGGCATAAATATATATTACAGTGCTAACAGCTTGTTTTATTTCAATGCCTGACAGGTTACAGCTGACATTGAAGAGAATAATGATGAGCAGCCACTTTACAAGCCCTCTCTGACAGTGGTCCTGGTGGGACAAACCTCCACAGTCTTCAGCTAAACTGTTATGATAGGGACTTGAACAGCTCTGCAATGTGGTTTCAGATTGTATCTGGTAATGTGCTTTGTACTCTCCTGAGCTGGCTGCAATTAGAGATGAGTTATCGGCCATTTCTGTACCATGTCTGTGTAACACTGTGGAGTCCTGCTTGCCATTGAGAAAGCAAAATGTATTCAAATGACTAGGTAATAAGCTTATTAGCCATGCTAATTTCACTTATATTATCAGGGTTAAAAGCATACAGCTATTGACAAGCCCAGGGGTGCAATTCAATGAGAAAGAGTGAGTGTGAATCAGATCACAGCAAAGAGCCGCGGCTGGGCTGATCAAAGGCAGACCAGCCAGGTGATGCAGGTGCTCCCCACATCTTTCATAACATGCTTTTAGAAGCATCCTTCTGTGAAGCACCGTGAAGAGGTGCAAATTCAGACCCCAGACTGCCTGGTTGGATTTGAAAGGTGTAGCAGCCCAGCAGTCAGCACTGTGCCTGCACCAAAGCACCTCAACCAGCCCATTACATCAAATGCTGTTCTGTGTCTGCACACTGCAATCTCTGCCCATGGGCTGCAGAGTTTGCACGTGGAGTGGAGAGAACACTGGGATGCAGAATGACCACCACAACCTTGAAAAGCAGCAGTGAAAAACTATTAACTAGTCATTTTTATGCCGGCTATTTCCTTTTGATGCTACTTTGAAGGTGCGATCAACTGTTATGGGAGCTTTTTTATGTCATCTGTACCACTGCAAAGTGAAAACAAAACACTGCCAGGCTAGAACAGCAGCTCCTTGCTCCCACTGTGACTGCAAACAAAGCAGGTTACCCCTCTGCTTGAGAGGTTTACAACAGCAATTGTGGTGCTGGACATCTTCAGGGAAGATGTTTTGAAGGTTAACCAAGAGCAGGCTCTCAGGAGAGTGCAAAGATTGATCTGTTACTACACAACACACCTTGAGGGGTTTCACCTTGTGATCCCAAGCAACAAGAATGGGAGTGACAGGGCAAAAGCGAGTCTCTTCTAGGGCAATTTTGCACTAAAATGCAGTTATCTCCTACAATAACACTGGCTGGGGCTCAGTGGCCTGGGTGGAATGGAAAAAGTGAAGGGAATATTAAAAGAAAAATCCCAAGTTTCAATTGAAATGTATTTAGTGATTAAAGGAAGCTAAAGAAAAAAAA
Source organism: Nestor notabilis (assembly GCF_000696875.1). Taxonomy (NCBI): domain Eukaryota; kingdom Metazoa; phylum Chordata; class Aves; order Psittaciformes; family Psittacidae; genus Nestor; species Nestor notabilis. The sequence goes on along the minus strand of NW_009939607.1, from coordinate 130,046 downwards.
AAAAAGGAAAAAATAAAGAGTTTTCCCTTATAAAAACACATTTCCATTTCACAGCCAGAAAGTATCATCTCACTTCTAGTGCTCTCTGCTTTTTCTGAGGAGCTAGGAGTTGGCAGAATGAAACAACTCCAGGAAGTATCACCGAGTGGAAAAAAAAGCAAGTTTCTGGGTGTTTTAACCATACAATGGGATGCCACACAGCATCTGCTCCTTTGGCAAAGTATCGCCTCACATTTGTTTTGGGACATCAACAGCTTTATTCACTATTAAGGATTATTCACATGCCAAGGAAAGATTGGCATTTCTGAGAGAGGCTCACAAAATTTCCATGAGTTTTAGCACATGCCTCCTTATTCAAAGTTTACACCAGAAATATGGCACCCACCATCCTCTTGTCCTTAAAAAGATTTGTCTCATTGATTAGCGCATGGTTTAGATCAAAACGAGGCGACAGGAACAATTCCTGTCAGTGGGAGCAGTCCCTTGTCTGAAGAATACACCTCCAGAAGCGATGAGCTGTTGATCACTTAGGCAAAAAACAAACCCCAAACCCTGAAAATGCTTTCAATTGAGAAAGGGATCTAATTTGCAGCTCATCACCTGACTGCCAGGTATCGGCTCCACATTGATTGCTGCTACCACTTTGCTGATGGATGGTGCTTCTGCTTGAGATTGCAGTGTTGCTCTAATGATCTCCCTCCTTGCCAGTGCTCTTCTCACCTATGTGCACCCATGGGTGAGGTAACAGGTAGAAAGATTGTTAAATCATAGATAAAAACAGGCCAGCCTTGGTCTGTGATGAACTATACATGAAATATGGGTGTTTTTTAACACAGATGCCCTCAAACTCTTCCATAATTCCTGAAGCTCTCTGCGCTGAGCCCCTGGCTGCCCACAGGGTTTTTGCTCACAGCAAAGCTGGGCAGGCACAGAGAGGGATTTGTCCAAACCATCCCTGTGCCTGCCAGAACTGGCAAGACAGCTCTGCTCTTCATCATAAAACCTGGCCAAAAAAGCAGCAGAGCAGAAGATTCAACTTTTCCCAAGATGAGAAGTAGCTGAGCTCTATAAAACCCAGAAATGATTCAGAAAAGGCAATGAGAGACCCTCCATGAGCAAACCACAAGGCTGACCCTTCCCACACAGGATCCCAGATGCCATAACCCCATCCCAAAGAATCCCTTTTGAGCCATGATTCCACAGAACTTTTAAAACCATATATTTGAATATTTTCATGCATATGAAGGTCTGCTTCACTATCCTTGCAGTGAAAAGCCAGTTAACTGATAACCTCCACCTATAAAATCTATCTTCCAGCCACAGTAAGCTCAAGATATGAACAGAATCAAGGCAGCATGAGCGCATGTCTGCATAGCTCCAAGCCTCAGCCAAAAGCCTGTTTGTAACTCTAAATGCTTGCACACACGAACACCTAGCTCAGATTTACCCGTGGAAATAGCTGATTTGAGAACAAACACAGTGCCTGTGGCCTGCTCCCCTGGATGCTGCAGTACACCCCAAGCATCTATCCAGTGGCCACAGCTCCCAGCTCAGCAAACTGAGCCAGCTTGCATCGGCTGTGATTTAATGTGCTCATCTGCACTCAGCAGCCGCTTCACAGCTGATTGCGATGTCTCTGCCTCTGGCAAAGGGAAAAACAGCCCTGCAAAGCCACCCTTATTGTGAGATAGAGCCCAAACACACATATGTCAGGCTCCAAGTTAACACACTTCCTCCGCTATGAAAGCAAGGACAATCTTCTCCCCCTGCACACATATGCATATTAAACCTTTCCCTCTATTCACAAGGATGCTCCATTTGCATCCCTGACCCCCAGACGGTACCTTTTGCCAAGTGGCCACATTTATCAAGCACAGCACACTCCCTTTTCATTAGCTCAGGCACAGGAGCTTGTACTTATAGGCTTTCATGGGCTTTGAATATCTTAAATATCGTTCTGTTACTATCTACAGAACCAAAGTCACTTCCATTTGGAAGAGAGCCAGCTGTAGCGCAGCTCCTTCATCAGGCAGGTTTAAAGCCTGTGTTCAACCCTGCAGGCAGCACTGCCAAAAGCTGAGACCCAAAGGCAGGGTAGGAGAGGTGTATGTGCTGGGAAATCTCTAGAGGTACTGCTGGCCACCTACTGAGTTTGCTAAACAATTATTTACATAAAGGTGTGTTTATACAGGGAGCAGCTCTATGGAATTTACATACACACTTTAGTAAGCTCCAGCACTGCAATAGGCAGAAGCTGCGAGAGACACCAGGAGCGCTGGTGTTTGAGGCCCCAGATAAAGATGTCCCATAGTAACTCCAATTTAGCTTGGGGAGCCCAAGAAGACCCTATAAAGTAAGGTATCATGGCAAAAGTTACAGGGTGCTTTCTGCATTTTCTAGTAAATGTCTTAAAATGAATTGCTTGAAGATACAACACTGCATAGCCTGGCTTATTCATGTTTATATTACAAATCATTTATCTTTCAGAAGAAGCTATATTAGAGACAAGGAAAAGGTCATGTATAAGGTGAGGGTAGAACCTGTTGTGCACAAGACACTTGCCTGCAATGATTCGTCTAGGTAAAAGTTATTTAATTTAGTGAGATATGTTGTAGTCAAGTGTTTAAATTAGAAACCTGCTCTGAGCTGAGGATCTCTGATTAGACAAAGAGAACAGTAATCACTTGGAGCACTGCACACAAGGGGCGAGCAGCCACTCAGAATCCCTAATTCATAACTTATTTATGCACTGCAAAGCCCACACACCTTAATGATTTAGATATTCTGCTTCATGCCAAATGACTAAACACTCCTCATGCAAGCAGACAGCCGCTCGCAGTCAGATCATTCATCTTTCAAAACAGCAACAAAGCAAGCCTGTCCCCTCTGGTTGGTGGTCTCTCTCTAGGCACAGGCATCTCGAAGTTGCTCCATTTCAATAGGCATCATTAGAGAGCCTGCTGCAGGTAGGTTCAAGCAGACAGCAAAGTTGTGAAGTTGCTTCTCAATATGCTAACTGTGATTACTATTGTATGCTGTGAAAGTACCAACACATCACTGTGCACAGTAACCACAGGAGGGCTACTTCTAGAAACACAGCAAGAGTTTCCTTTATCCCAGCAACAGATCTCTATTTATACAGGCAGTGTGTGGAAAGCCTGAGGCAGTGAGCTACCTGTTCAAATACATCTGGACCAGGGTAGCATCTCCCCACATCAACACCTTAACCTTGCCTCTTCCAAGCCCACTAACAGGGATGGGGCTTCCAGACTTGTCTTCAAATTTACATCTTTCCTTAGGGTTATAATTGCAGATGTTGAATGCAGAAGAGGGGAGACTCAGATTAGAACTTAGGCAGAAGTTCTTCCCTGTGAGGGTGCTGAGGCGCTGGCACAGGGTGCCCAGAGAAGCTGTGGCTGCCCCATCCCTGGCAGTGTTCAAGGCCAGGTTGGACACAGGGGCTTGGAGCAACCTGCTCTATGGGAAGGTGTCCCTGCCCGTGGCAGGGGGTTGGAACTGGATGATCTTACGGTTCTTTCCAACTCAAACTATTCTATGATTCTATGACATTGGCTCTGTGGCCTGAGCCTTTTTGTTTTTCCTATACTTTTAACAAAATGCATTGCAAAGTCTGTATTGCACTGAGCTACAGACACACAAAGCCACCCCCATGATCTCTTCAGGAATGAAAGACCCCTTCAGAGAGCCAGGGACCCACACTGGGGTCTCAGGCTTTATTGGCTGGTAGGACACAACTCTGTCCTGTGTATGTAAGAGCACATTCCCACCAGCTGGCTCCTGTCCCACAAAAGTCATTGCTCACAGTCCTACCACAAAGGGAGAAGTAGAAAGCCACAAGCATCTTCCTCTGAGGCAAGCACAGATACTGCTGTTGTCTTTATGGCAATTTCTAGTGGCATCAGCACACACCATGGTTGAAATCTGTTGTGCCTGGGATGAGCAGACAGAACTTTGCCTGCTGTCTTTGCTGGTAAATTAGCATGTCTTACATTAATTCATCAAATTAAGAGCCCTGCCATAAAGCAGAGAAAACGCGTTGGGAAAAAAAAAAAATCCTTGTTAAACATTCCATGCAGCTTTGTTTTGGATACTTCAACCAACAGCATCCCTACCCTGCGGTGCACCAGGCAGGAAGACTCCCTTAGGGCCATAGACAACCAGAGGCTGGGCTTGTACATCCTGAACCGTGTGGATGGAGAGGGCTCAGTGCAGTGGCTTCAGGAGGTGTGATGATGATACACATAATGTAGGGTATTTGTCCCAAATGACAAGTCAGAGCAGTTTTGTCTCACACTATTAACACAGGCAAGTGCCTAAGGGCAGAGCACTGGGAGCTGGGGCTTGGCTGGGGCTGACACACACTGTATTGTGCTATATCTCTCGGTGTGCGAGTAACTTCAGTTACCCCAGTACAGGCACCATTCATCACCAGCCTGTCCCCTTGAGTTCCACCAGCAGCATGGCAGTCCCAGGAAGGTCACTTCCCAGGGACACTGTGCTCACCCTTCCTCACCCCATACCACAGGTTTGGGGGTTCAGCTGGCTGGGTTTTGCTGGTGGCTCCTTGAGTCAGTCCATTCACCACAGGGGAGTATTGAGGGTTGTGCCCTCCTTGAAGCCCAGTTCATCCAGAACATCTCCAGGATTTCTGTCATTGTAAATAACATAACCCCTTTGTACTTTTGGCCTTGTGTTTCTAGACAAGCTCCTGAGTCCCAGCCTTCCTTACATCCACAAGGATCCATTAACTAATGAATAATTGAGAGACCTGATTTTGCAGCACCGTCTCAGCACTCACTTGAGATCACATCACAAGGGACATGGTATTTGGCTCCCACCACAAGCACCTGTGGAAGGGGTCTCTTGAGAAAGAGCCAATGACTCTTGTGTGGTAATTACCTTCAGTGAGATGCAGTTACAACACAGCAGTGTGATACACACAAATGGCAAACCAGCAAGTCCCTGCTATCATCATGGCCCTCCCTTCCCCTACCATCTCCCTATCAACTAACAGGCAGATATCTGAATAATCAGATTAAAAAAAGAGGGGAAAAAAAAGGTATTTTTGGATGACCTTTCACCAGAGATCTAGCCACAAGTGCCTGCGGTGGAGTGACAACCCCTCTTGTTAACATCAGTACCAGAAACATGGGAGAAAGACAAATGTGATACAAGGTTTTAAAGAGAGCCCTGGGACCTGGCAGCTTCAGCACCTGGAAAGCTGTGGAAAGCTTTGCCAAGAGCAGCATCAGCAGCAGGGAGGGAGCAGGGTGGCTCCTGGCAGGGGACTGCACCATCACAAGAGCAGCAGTGACCAGCTCAGTGATTGCCTACTCCATTTAGCAGCATTGTAATGCCAAAGGGCTTTTGATAGAGCCCCTCTCCAAAGCACTTAAAGCCACTAGGATGTCACAGGATGAGAGGGAGGATCCTTTAATGCATTAATAATTATTGGGATAAAAAAACCCAAAACCCACAAGGTTTGGAATAAACCCCAGTTTTTCTACACAGGAGGCATGTACACAGGGATCTGTACTGCTCACTGTAGTCAAAAGTGGCCTAGAAAATCATTCAGAAGCAAGACAAAGTTTGTAGGTGAGGCAAATCAGGACAGTGAAAGCTGGAGGAGATTTTATGTATGTATATGTACACAGAGAGATATTTTATATATAGCATATATTAATAACTATACATCATATGTATTACATTATAACTTGTGTATGTATAAGCCAAAATATGTATTATTTTAAACATACATTTTATATGTATATACATCAAACAAGTGTATACACAGCTAATATCCATCCCCTTTGCTACAGTCTTTCCCTGGGTACCAGGCCCCAGCCTCCCTCACAGGGCAGATGCAGAGGGATGCAGTCAGTAACACAACACAGCAGCATGCAGGGCTCCGTGGGGCCATGACAGCAGAAGCATCTCAGCAGCAAGTTAAATGCATTCCTTCGGAGCAAACTAAATACCAAAACCTTGAGCCTGGGATCCAATTTGGTCCCAGAAGCCAAACCCTCCTGTTGTTTCCAGAGGCATCACATGCAGGCAGGCTTCATCAGCCCATTTCCATCCTGGCCACACAGTGAGATAGGCAGGCAGAGATCCAGGACAGCCACCCTCCGCCAAGAGCCACACAACAGATTCCAGAAGAGCAAGTGTTTTTAGGGGTCATTACAGGGACCTGGGATGCTGCAGCAATTGGTTCCATGGAGCTTAAAAAAGTAACAGTTTAAATTCATTTGTTTATTAGCCAGTAGCTCGGGCTCTGGTCTATTACTTCAACAAGCTGACTGGGTATTTCAATTGATCTTAAAGTACCTATTGGCCCCTGTTAGCTCACAGCACTCATTATGATGCACACATCTAGCCAGGAATCTTGTTAGGAAATAGTTGTCAGTAGCAAAATGCTCCCAGGTTGCTCCCAGGAGAGCACACAGAAAGCTCACGTGGCTTCTATAGCTCAATGGAACAATCCTGCCTTTCCTAAGCTCTTGGTGCTTACAAAAAGAAGCAGCAATATCAGACTAGACCTTCTTAAAGCTAACAGAATACACGCTTTGTACTCAAAACACCCTTCACAACTGAATTAAGCCAAAGACACCAACAACCCCTATACTGATGAATACCAGCATTTGCTTTCTTTTCTATTAATAAATCTCTGATGCAAAGAGATACTTTACATACCTGTAAGGCAGCAAAAAATAGCTCTCCCACCTGCTCAGCCTGGGAACTCCAGCACCCCAACCTCTCTCCCAAAAGCTCTGCAGGGAAAGCGTGTTCTCCCTTTATCATTCTGAGCTGATTTGAAACACACAACAGCTGAGAGTTCCCAGTTAAATGCCTAAGGAAGAGTTGCTAAATGTTTTTCTGGGCTAGTAAAAGGGAGAATCAGGGATGAATCCAGATGCATGTGGAAGGGCCTTCCTTTCAACCCAGGTCTGCCACAGAGGCAGCTCTTGCCACGCTTTAACAGGGCTAAAAACCTTGCATTCCTCCCATGGTCTCAAGGGCAAGAATAAATATTGTAGAAGAATTAAGTGGTGGTGTT